>NW_027053047.1:0-67946 GCF_011386835.1 Chrysemys picta bellii
AGGCTTGCTAGTCTCTAAGGGGCCACAGGTCCCTGACACCAGGCACTGCATCGCTAGCAAACCAGGCTTGCCAGTCTCTAAGGGGCCACAGGCCTGTGACACCGGGCACTGCATCGCTAGCAAACCAGGCTTGCCAGTCTCTAAGGGGCCACAGGCCTCTGACACCGGGCACTGCATCGCTAGCAAACCAGGCTTGCTAGTCTCTAAGGGGCCACAGGTCCCTGACACCGGGCACTGCATCGCTAGCAAACCAGGCTTGCTAGTCTCTAAGGAGACACAGGTCCCTGACACCAGGCACTGCATCGCTAGCAAACCAGGCTTGCCAGTCTCTAAGGGGCCACAGGCCTCTGACACCGTGCACTGCATCGCTAGCAAACCAGGCTTGCTAGTCTCTAAGGGGCCACAGGTCCCTGACACCGGGCACTGCATCGCTAGCAAACCAGGCTTGCTAGTCTCTAAGGGGCCACAGGTCCCTGACACCAGGCACTGCATCGCTAGCAAACCAGGCTTGCCAGTCTCTAAGGGGCCACAGGTCCCTGACACCAGGCACTGCATCGCTAGCAAACCAGGCTTGCCAGTCTCTAAGGGGCCACAGGCCTCTGACACCGGGCACTGCATCGCTAGCAAACCAGGCTTGCTAGTCTCTAAGGGGCCACAGGTCCCTGACACCAGGCACTGCATCGCTAGCAAACCAGGCTTGCTAGTCTCTAAGGGGCCACAGGTCCCTGACACCAGGCACTGCATCGCTAGCAAACCAGGCTTGCCAGTCTCTAAGGGGCCACAGGCCTGTGACACCGGGCACTGCATCGCTAGCAAACCAGGCTTGCCAGTCTCTAAGGGGCCACAGGCCTCTGACACCGGGCACTGCATCGCTAGCAAACCAGGCTTGCTAGTCTCTAAGGGGCCACAGGTCCCTGACACCGGGCACTGCATCGCTAGCAAACCAGGCTTGCTAGTCTCTAAGGGGCCACAGGTCCCTGACACCAGGCACTGCATCGCTAGCAAACCAGGCTTGCCAGTCTCTAAGGGGCCACAGGTCCCTGACACCAGGCACTGCATCGCTAGCAAACCAGGCTTGCCAGTCTCTAAGGGGCCACAGGCCTCTGACACCGGGCACTGCATCGCTAGCAAACCAGGCTTGCCAGTCTCTAAGGGGCCACAGGCCTCTGACACCGGGCACTGCATCGCTAGCAAACCAGGCTTGCCAGTCTCTAAGGGGCCACGGGCCTCTGACACCGGGCACTGCATCGCTAGCAAACCATGCTTGCTAGTCTCTAAGGGGCCACAGGTCCCTGACACCAGGAACTGCATCGCTAGCAAACCAGGCTTGCCAGTCTCTAAGGGGCCACAGGCCTATGACACCGGGCACTGCATCGCTAGCAAACCAGGCTTGCCAGTCTCTAAGGGGCCACAGGCCTCTGACACCGGGCACTGCATCGCTAGCAAACCAGGCTTGCTAGTCTCTAAGGGGCCACAGGTCCCTGACACCAGGCACTGCATCGCTAGCAAACCAGGCTTGCTAGTCTCTAAGGGGCCACAGGCCTGTGACACCGGGCACTGCATCGCTAGCAAACCAGGCTTGCCAGTCTCTAAGGGGCCACAGGCCTCTGACACCGGGCACTGCATCGCTAGCAAACCAGGCTTGCCAGTCTCTAAGGGGCCACAGGCCTCTGACACCGGGCACTGCATCGCTAGCAAACCAGGCTTGCTAGTCTCTAAGGGGCCACAGGTCCCTGACACCAGGCACTGCATCGCTAGCAAACCAGGCTTGCCAGTCTCTAAGGGGCCACAGGTCCCTGACACCAGGCACTGCATCGCTAGCAAACCAGGCTTGCCAGTCTCTAAGGGGCCACAGGCCTCTGACACCGGGCACTGCATCGCTAGCAAACCAGGCTTGCCAGTCTCTAAGGGGCCACAGGCCTCTGACACCGGGCACTGCATCGCTAGCAAACCAGGCTTGCTAGTCTCTAAGGGGCCACAGGTCCCTGACACCGGGCACTGCATCGCTAGCAAACCAGGCTTGCCAGTCTCTAAGGGGCCACAGGCCTGTGACACCGGGCACTGCATCGCTAGCAAACCAGGCTTGCCAGTCTCTAAGGGGCCACAGGCCTCTGACACCGGGCACTGCATCGCTAGCAAACCAGGCTTGCCAGTCTCTAAGGGGCCACAGGCCTGTGACACCGGGCACTGCATCGCTAGCAAACCAGGCTTGCCAGTCTCTAAGGGGCCACAGGCCTCTGACACCGGGCACTGCATCGCTAGCAAACCAGGCTTGCCAGTCTCTAAGGGGCCACAGGCCTCTGACACCGGGCACTGCATCGCTAGCAAACCAGGTTTGCTGGTCTCTAAGGGGCCACGGGCCTCTGACACCGGGCACTGCATCGCTAGCAAACCAGGTTTGCTGGTCTCTAAGGGGCCACGGGCCTCTGACACCGGGCACTGCATCGCTAGCAAACCAGGTTTGCTGGTCTCTAAGGGGCCACGGGCCTCTGACACCGGGCACTGCATCGCTAGCAAACCAGGTTTGCTGGTCTCTAAGGGGCCACGGGCCTCTGACACCGGGCACTGCATCGCTAGCAAACCAGGTTTGCTGGTCTCTAAGGGGCCACGGGCCTCTGACACCTGGCACTGCATCGCTAGCAAACCAGGTTTGCTGGTCTCTAAGGGGCCACTGGCCTCTGACACCGGGCACTGCATCGCTAGCAAACCAGGCTTGCTGGTCTCTAAGGGGCCACAGGTCCCTGACACCAGGCACTGCATCGCTAGCAAACCAGGCTTGCTGGTCTCTAAGGGGCCACAGGTCCCTGACACCAGGCACTGCATCGCTAGCAAACCAGGCTTGCTGGTCTCTAAGGGGCCACAGGTCCCTGACACCAGGCACTGCATCGCTAGCAAACCAGGCTTGCTAGTCTCTAAGGGGCCACAGGTCCCTGACACCAGGCACTGCATCGCTAGCAAACCAGGCTTGCTAGTCTCTAAGGGGCCACAGGTCCCTGACACCAGGCACTGCATCGCTAGCAAACCAGGCTTGCCAGTCTCTAAGGGGCCACAGGTCCCTGACACCAGGCACTGCATCGCTAGCAAACCAGGCTTGCCAGTCTCTAAGGGGCCACAGGCCTCTGACACCGGGCACTGCATCGCTAGCAAACCAGGCTTGCCAGTCTCTAAGGGGCCACAGGCCTCTGACACCGGGCACTGCATCGCTAGCAAACCAGGCTTGCCAGTCTCTAAGGGGCCACGGGCCTCTGACACCGGGCACTGCATCGCTAGCAAACCATGCTTGCTAGTCTCTAAGGGGCCACGGGTCCCTGACACCAGGCACTGCATCGCTAGCAAACCAGGCTTGCCAGTCTCTAAGGGGCCACAGGCCTCTGACACCGGGCACTGCATCGCTAGCAAACCAGGCTTGCCAGTCTCTAAGGGGCCACAGGCCTCTGACACCGGGCACTGCATCGCTAGCAAACCAGGCTTGCTAGTCTCTAAGGGGCCACAGGTCCCTGACACCAGGCACTGCATCGCTAGCAAACCAGGCTTGCTAGTCTCTAAGGGGCCACAGGCCTGTGACACCGGGCACTGCATCGCTAGCAAACCAGGCTTGCCAGTCTCTAAGGGGCCACAGGCCTCTGACACCGGGCACTGCATCGCTAGCAAACCAGGCTTGCCAGTCTCTAAGGGGCCACAGGCCTCTGACACCGGGCACTGCATCGCTAGCAAACCAGGCTTGCTAGTCTCTAAGGGGCCACAGGTCCCTGACACCAGGCACTGCATCGCTAGCAAACCAGGCTTGCCAGTCTCTAAGGGGCCACAGGTCCCTGACACCAGGCACTGCATCGCTAGCAAACCAGGCTTGCCAGTCTCTAAGGGGCCACAGGCCTCTGACACCGGGCACTGCATCGCTAGCAAACCAGGCTTGCCAGTCTCTAAGGGGCCACAGGCCTCTGACACCGGGCACTGCATCGCTAGCAAACCAGGCTTGCTAGTCTCTAAGGGGCCACAGGTCCCTGACACCGGGCACTGCATCGCTAGCAAACCAGGCTTGCCAGTCTCTAAGGGGCCACAGGCCTGTGACACCGGGCACTGCATCGCTAGCAAACCAGGCTTGCCAGTCTCTAAGGGGCCACAGGCCTCTGACACCGGGCACTGCATCGCTAGCAAACCAGGCTTGCCAGTCTCTAAGGGGCCACAGGCCTGTGACACCGGGCACTGCATCGCTAGCAAACCAGGCTTGCCAGTCTCTAAGGGGCCACAGGCCTCTGACACCGGGCACTGCATCGCTAGCAAACCAGGCTTGCCAGTCTCTAAGGGGCCACAGGCCTCTGACACCGGGCACTGCATCGCTAGCAAACCAGGTTTGCTGGTCTCTAAGGGGCCACGGGCCTCTGACACCGGGCACTGCATCGCTAGCAAACCAGGTTTGCTGGTCTCTAAGGGGCCACGGGCCTCTGACACCGGGCACTGCATCGCTAGCAAACCAGGTTTGCTGGTCTCTAAGGGGCCACGGGCCTCTGACACCGGGCACTGCATCGCTAGCAAACCAGGTTTGCTGGTCTCTAAGGGGCCACGGGCCTCTGACACCGGGCACTGCATCGCTAGCAAACCAGGTTTGCTGGTCTCTAAGGGGCCACGGGCCTCTGACACCTGGCACTGCATCGCTAGCAAACCAGGTTTGCTGGTCTCTAAGGGGCCACTGGCCTCTGACACCGGGCACTGCATCGCTAGCAAACCAGGCTTGCTGGTCTCTAAGGGGCCACAGGTCCCTGACACCAGGCACTGCATCGCTAGCAAACCAGGCTTGCTGGTCTCTAAGGGGCCACAGGTCCCTGACACCAGGCACTGCATCGCTAGCAAACCAGGCTTGCTGGTCTCTAAGGGGCCACAGGTCCCTGACACCAGGCACTGCATCGCTAGCAAACCAGGCTTGCTCGTCTCTAAGGGGCCACAGGTCCCTGACACCAGGCACTGCATCGCTAGCAAACCAGGCTTGCTCGTCTCTAAGGGGCCACAGGTCCCTGACACCAGGCACTGCATCGCTAGCAAACCAGGCTTGCTAGTCTCTAAGGGGCCACAGGTCCCTGACACCAGGCACTGCATCGCTAGCAAACCAGGCTTGCTAGTCTCTAAGGGGCCACAGGTCCCTGACACCAGGCACTGCATCGCTAGCAAACCAGGCTTGCTAGTCTCTAAGGGGCCACAGGTCCCTGACACCAGGCACTGCATCGCTAGCAAACCAGGCTTGCTAGTCTCTAAGGGGCCACAGGTCCCTGACACCAGGCACTGCATCGCTAGCAAACCAGGCTTGCCAGTCTCTAAGGGGCCACAGGTCCCTGACACCAGGCACTGCATCGCTAGCAAACCAGGCTTGCCAGTCTCTAAGGGGCCACAGGTCCCTGACACCAGGCACTGCATCGCTAGCAAACCAGGCTTGCCAGTCTCTAAGGGGCCACAGGCCTCTGACACCGGGCACTGCATCGCTAGCAAACCAGGCTTGCTAGTCTCTAAGGGGCCACAGGTCCCTGACACCGGGCACTGCATCGCTAGCAAACCAGGCTTGCCAGTCTCTAAGGGGCCACATGTCCCTGACACCGGGCACTGCATCGCTAGCAAACCAGGCTTGCCAGTCTCTAAGGGGCCACAGGTCCCTGACACCAGGCACTGCATCGCTAGCAAACCAGGCTTGCCAGTCTCTAAGGGGCCACAGGCCTCTGACACCGGGCACTGCATCGCTAGCAAACCAGGCTTGCCAGTCTCTAAGGGGCTACAGGCCTCTGACACCGGGCACTGCATCGCTAGCAAACCAGGCTTGCTAGTCTCTAAGGGGCCACAGGTCCCTGACACCAGGCACTGCATCGCTAGCAAACCAGGCTTGCTAGTCTCTAAGGGGCCACAGGCCTGTGACACCGGGCACTGCATCGCTAGCAAACCAGGCTTGCCAGTCTCTAAGGGGCCACAGGCCTCTGACACCGGGCACTGCATCGCTAGCAAACCAGGCTTGCCAGTCTCTAAGGGGCCACAGGCCTCTGACACCGGGCACTGCATCGCTAGCAAACCAGGCTTGCTAGTCTCTAAGGGGCCACAGGTCCCTGACACCAGGCACTGCATCGCTAGCAAACCAGGCTTGCCAGTCTCTAAGGGGCCACAGGTCCCTGACACCAGGCACTGCATCGCTAGCAAACCAGGCTTGCCAGTCTCTAAGGGGCCACAGGCCTCTGACACCGGGCACTGCATCGCTAGCAAACCAGGCTTGCCAGTCTCTAAGGGGCCACAGGCCTCTGACACCGGGCACTGCATCGCTAGCAAACCAGGCTTGCTAGTCTCTAAGGGGCCACAGGTCCCTGACACCGGGCACTGCATCGCTAGCAAACCAGGCTTGCCAGTCTCTAAGGGGCCACAGGCCTGTGACACCGGGCACTGCATCGCTAGCAAACCAGGCTTGCCAGTCTCTAAGGGGCCACAGGCCTCTGACACCGGGCACTGCATCGCTAGCAAACCAGGCTTGCCAGTCTCTAAGGGGCCACAGGCCTGTGACACCGGGCACTGCATCGCTAGCAAACCAGGCTTGCCAGTCTCTAAGGGGCCACAGGCCTCTGACACCGGGCACTGCATCGCTAGCAAACCAGGCTTGCCAGTCTCTAAGGGGCCACAGGCCTCTGACACCGGGCACTGCATCGCTAGCAAACCAGGTTTGCTGGTCTCTAAGGGGCCACGGGCCTCTGACACCGGGCACTGCATCGCTAGCAAACCAGGTTTGCTGGTCTCTAAGGGGCCACGGGCCTCTGACACCGGGCACTGCATCGCTAGCAAACCAGGTTTGCTGGTCTCTAAGGGGCCACGGGCCTCTGACACCGGGCACTGCATCGCTAGCAAACCAGGTTTGCTGGTCTCTAAGGGGCCACGGGCCTCTGACACCGGGCACTGCATCGCTAGCAAACCAGGTTTGCTGGTCTCTAAGGGGCCACGGGCCTCTGACACCTGGCACTGCATCGCTAGCAAACCAGGTTTGCTGGTCTCTAAGGGGCCACTGGCCTCTGACACCGGGCACTGCATCGCTAGCAAACCAGGCTTGCTGGTCTCTAAGGGGCCACAGGTCCCTGACACCAGGCACTGCATCGCTAGCAAACCAGGCTTGCTGGTCTCTAAGGGGCCACAGGTCCCTGACACCAGGCACTGCATCGCTAGCAAACCAGGCTTGCTGGTCTCTAAGGGGCCACAGGTCCCTGACACCAGGCACTGCATCGCTAGCAAACCAGGCTTGCTCGTCTCTAAGGGGCCACAGGTCCCTGACACCAGGCACTGCATCGCTAGCAAACCAGGCTTGCTAGTCTCTAAGGGGCCACAGGTCCCTGACACCAGGCACTGCATCGCTAGCAAACCAGGCTTGCTAGTCTCTAAGGGGCCACAGGTCCCTGACACCAGGCACTGCATCGCTAGCAAACCAGGCTTGCTAGTCTCTAAGGGGCCACAGGTCCCTGACACCAGGCACTGCATCGCTAGCAAACCAGGCTTGCTAGTCTCTAAGGGGCCACAGGTCCCTGACACCAGGCACTGCATCGCTAGCAAACCAGGCTTGCCAGTCTCTAAGGGGCCACAGGTCCCTGACACCAGGCACTGCATCGCTAGCAAACCAGGCTTGCCAGTCTCTAAGGGGCCACAGGTCCCTGACACCAGGCACTGCATCGCTAGCAAACCAGGCTTGCCAGTCTCTAAGGGGCCACAGGTCCCTGACACCAGGCACTGCATCGCTAGCAAACCAGGCTTGCCAGTCTCTAAGGGGCCACAGGCCTCTGACACCGGGCACTGCATCGCTAGCAAACCAGGCTTGCTAGTCTCTAAGGGGCCACAGGTCCCTGACACCGGGCACTGCATCGCTAGCAAACCAGGCTTGCCAGTCTCTAAGGGGCCACATGTCCCTGACACCGGGCACTGCATCGCTAGCAAACCAGGCTTGCCAGTCTCTAAGGGGCCACAGGTCCCTGACACCAGGCACTGCATCGCTAGCAAACCAGGCTTGCCAGTCTCTAAGGGGCCACAGGCCTCTGACACCGGGCACTGCATCGCTAGCAAACCAGGCTTGCCAGTCTCTAAGGGGCCACAGGCCTGTGACACCGGGCACTGCATCGCTAGCAAACCAGGCTTGCCAGTCTCTAAGGGGCCACAGGCCTCTGACACCGGGCACTGCATCGCTAGCAAACCAGGCTTGCTAGTCTCTAAGGGGCCACAGGTCCCTGACACCGGGCACTGCATCGCTAGCAAACCAGGCTTGCCAGTCTCTAAGGGGCCACAGGCCTGTGACACCGGGCATTGCATCGCTAGCAAACCAGGCTTGCCAGTCTCTAAGGGGCCACAGGCCTCTGACACCGGGCACTGCATCGCTAGCAAACCAGGCTTGCCAGTCTCTAAGGGGCCACAGGCCTGTGACACCGGGCACTGCATCGCTAGCAAACCAGGCTTGCCAGTCTCTAAGGGGCCACAGGCCTCTGACACCGGGCACTGCATCGCTAGCAAACCAGGCTTGCCAGTCTCTAAGGGGCCACAGGTCCCTGACACCAGGCACTGCATCGCTAGCAAACCAGGCTTGCTAGTCTCTAAGGGGCCACAGGTCCCTGACACCAGGCACTGCATCGCTAGCAAACCAGGCTTGCCAGTCTCTAAGGGGCCACAGGTCCCTGACACCAGGCACTGCATCGCTAGCAAACCAGGCTTGCCAGTCTCTAAGGGGCCACAGGCCTGTGACACCGGGCACTGCATCGCTAGCAAACCAGGCTTGCTAGTCTCTAAGGGGCCACAGGCCTCTGACACCGGGCACTGCATCGCTAGCAAACCAGGCTTGCTAGTCTCTAAGGGGCCACAGGTCCCTGACACCAGGCACTGCATCGCTAGCAAACCAGGCTTGCCAGTCTCTAAGGGGCCACAGGCCTCTGACACCGGGCACTGCATCGCTAGCAAACCAGGCTTGCCAGTCTCTAAGGGGCCACAGGCCTCTGACACCGGGCACTGCATCGCTAGCAAACCAGGCTTGCCAGTCTCTAAGGGGCCACAGGCCTCTGACACCGGGCACTGCATCGCTAGCAAACCAGGCTTGCTAGTCTCTAAGGGGCCACAGGTCCCTGACACCGGGCACTGCATCGCTAGCAAACCAGGCTTGCCAGTCTCTAAGGGGCCACAGGCCTGTGACACCGGGCACTGCATCGCTAGCAAACCAGGCTTGCCAGTCTCTAAGGGGCCACAGGCCTCTGACACCGGGCACTGCATCGCTAGCAAACCAGGCTTGCCAGTCTCTAAGGGGCCACAGGCCTGTGACACCGGGCACTGCATCGCTAGCAAACCAGGCTTGCCAGTCTCTAAGGGGCCACAGGCCTCTGACACCGGGCACTGCATCGCTAGCAAACCAGGCTTGCCAGTCTCTAAGGGGCCACAGGCCTCTGACACCGGGCACTGCATCGCTAGCAAACCAGGCTTGCCAGTCTGTAAGGGGCCACGGGCCTCTGACACCGGGCACTGCATCGCTAGCAAACCAGGTTTGCTGGTCTCTAAGGGGCCACGGGCCTCTGACACCGGGCACTGCATCGCTAGCAAACCAGGTTTGCTGGTCTCTAAGGGGCCACGGGCCTCTGACACCGGGCACTGCATCGCTAGCAAACCAGGTTTGCTGGTCTCTAAGGGGCCACGGGCCTCTGACACCGGGCACTGCATCGCTAGCAAACCAGGTTTGCTGGTCTCTAAGGGGCCACGGGCCTCTGACACCGGGCACTGCATCGCTAGCAAACCAGGTTTGCTGGTCTCTAAGGGGCCACAGGTCCCTGACACCGGGCACTGCATCGCTAGCAAACCAGGTTTGCTGGTCTCTAAGGGGCCACGGGCCTCTGACACCGGGCACTGCATCGCTAGCAAACCAGGCTTGCTAGTCTCTAAGGGGCCACAGGTCCCTGACACCAGGCACTGCATCGCTAGCAAACCAGGCTTGCTAGTCTCTAAGGGGCCACAGGTCCCTGACACCAGGCACTGCATCGCTAGCAAACCAGGCTTGCTAGTCTCTAAGGGGCCACAGGTCCCTGACACCAGGCACTGCATCGCTAGCAAACCAGGCTTGCTAGTCTCTAAGGGGCCACAGGTCCCTGACACCAGGCACTGCATCGCTAGCAAACCAGGCTTGCTAGTCTCTAAGGGGCCACAGGTCCCTGACACCAGGCACTGCATCGCTAGCAAACCAGGCTTGCCAGTCTCTAAGGGGCCACAGGTCCCTGACACCGGGCACTGCATCGCTAGCAAACCAGGCTTGCCAGTCTCTAAGGGGCCACAGGCCTCTGACACCGGGCACTGCATCGCTAGCAAACCAGGCTTGCCAGTCTCTAAGGGGCCACAGGCCTCTGACACCGGGCACTGCATCGCTAGCAAACCAGGCTTGCCAGTCTGTAAGGGGCCACGGGCCTCTGACACCGGGCACTGCATCGCTAGCAAACCAGGCTTGCCAGTCTGTAAGGGGCCACGGGCCTCTGACACCGGGCACTGCATCGCTAGCAAACCAGGTTTGCTGGTCTCTAAGGGGCCACGGGCCTCTGACACCGGGCACTGCATCGCTAGCAAACCAGGTTTGCTGGTCTCTAAGGGGCCACGGGCCTCTGACACCGGGCACTGCATCGCTAGCAAACCAGGTTTGCTGGTCTCTAAGGGGCCACGGGCCTCTGACACCGGGCACTGCATCGCTAGCAAACCAGGTTTGCTGGTCTCTAAGGGGCCACGGGCCTCTGACACCGGGCACTGCATCGCTAGCAAACCAGGTTTGCTGGTCTCTAAGGGGCCACAGGTCCCTGACACCGGGCACTGCATCGCTAGCAAACCAGGCTTGCTGGTCTCTAAGGGGCCACGGGCCTCTGACACCGGGCACTGCATCGCTAGCAAACCAGGCTTGCTAGTCTCTAAGGGGCCACAGGTCCCTGACACCAGGCACTGCATCGCTAGCAAACCAGGCTTGCTAGTCTCTAAGGGGCCACAGGTCCCTGACACCAGGCACTGCATCGCTAGCAAACCAGGCTTGCTAGTCTCTAAGGGGCCACAGGTCCCTGACACCAGGCACTGCATCGCTAGCAAACCAGGCTTGCTAGTCTCTAAGGGGCCACAGGTCCCTGACACCAGGCACTGCATCGCTAGCAAACCAGGCTTGCTAGTCTCTAAGGGGCCACAGGTCCCTGACACCAGGCACTGCATCGCTAGCAAACCAGGCTTGCCAGTCTCTAAGGGGCCACAGGTCCCTGACACCAGGCACTGCATCGCTAGCAAACCAGGCTTGCCAGTCTCTAAGGGGCCACAGGTCCCTGACACCGGGCACTGCATCGCTAGCAAACCAGGCTTGCCAGTCTCTAAGGGGCCACAGGCCTCTGACACCGGGCACTGCATCGCTAGCAAACCAGGCTTGCCAGTCTCTAAGGGGCCACAGGCCTGTGACACCGGGCACTGCATCGCTAGCAAACCAGGTTTGCTAGTCTCTAAGGGGCCACGGGCCTCTGACACCGGGCACTGCATCGCTAGCAAACCAGGTTTGCTGGTCTCTAAGGGGCCACGGGCCTCTGACACCGGGCACTGCATGGCTAGCAAACCAGGTTTGCTGGTCTCTAAGGGGCCACGGGCCTCTGACACCGGGCACTGCATGGCTAGCAAACCAGGTTTGCTGGTCTCTAAGGGGCCACGGGCCTCTGACACCGGGCACTGCATCGCTAGCAAACCAGGTGTGCTGGTCTCTAAGGGGCCACAGGTCCCTGACACCGGGCACTGCATCGCTAGCAAACCAGGTTTGCTGGTCTCTAAGGGGCCACGGGTCCCTGACACCGGGCACTGCATCGCTAGCAAACCAGGTTTGCTGGTCTCTAAGGGGCCACGGGTCCCTGACACCGGGCACTGCATCGCTAGCAAACCAGGTTTGCTGGTCTCTAAGGGGCCACAGGTCCCTGACACCGGGCACTGCATCGCTAGCAAACCAGGTTTGCTGGTCTCTAAGGGGCCACAGGTCCCTGACACCAGGCACTGCATCGCTAGCAAACCAGGTTTGCTGGTCTCTAAGGGGCCACGGGCCTCTGACACCAGGCACTGCATCGCTAGCAAACCAGGTTTGCTGGTCTCTAAGGGGCCACGGGCCTCTGACACCGGGCACTGCATCGCTAGCAAACCAGGTTTGCTGGTCTCTAAGGGGCCACGGGCCTCTGACACCGGGCACTGCATCGCTAGCAAACCAGGTTTGCTGGTCTCTAAGGGGCCACGGGCCTCTGACACCGGGCACTGCATCGCTAGCAAACCAGGTTTGCTGGTCTCTAAGGGGCCACGGGCCTCTGACACCGGGCACTGCATCGCTAGCAAACCAGGTTTGCTGGTCTCTAAGGGGCCACGGGCCTCTGACACCGGGCACTGCATCGCTAGCAAACCAGGTTTGCTGGTCTCTAAGGGGCCACGGGCCTCTGACACCGGGCACTGCATCGCTAGCAAACCAGGTTTGCTGGTCTCTAAGGGGCCACGGGCCTCTGACACCGGGCACTGCATCGCTAGCAAACCAGGTTTGCTGGTCTCTAAGGGGCCACGGGCCTCTGACACCGGGCACTGCATCGCTAGCAAACCAGGTTTGCTGGTCTCTAAGGGGCCACAGGTCCCTGACACCGGGCACTGCATCGCTAGCAAACCAGGTTTGCTGGTCTCTAAGGGGCCACGGGCCTCTGACACCTGGCACTGCATCGCTAGCAAACCAGGTTTGCTGGTCTCTAAGGGGCCACGGGCCTCTGACACCTGGCACTGCATCGCTAGCAAACCAGGTTTGCTAGTCTCTAAGGGGCCACAGGTCCCTGACACCAGGCACTGCATCGCTAGCAAACCAGGCTTGCTAGTCTCTAAGGGGCCACAGGTCCCTGACACCAGGCACTGCATCGCTAGCAAACCAGGCTTGCTAGTCTCTAAGGGGCCACAGGTCCCTGACACCAGGCACTGCATCGCTAGCAAACCAGGCTTGCTAGTCTCTAAGGGGCCACAGGTCCCTGACACCAGGCACTGCATCGCTAGCAAACCAGGCTTGCCAGTCTCTAAGGGGCCACAGGTCCCTGACACCAGGCACTGCATCGCTAGCAAACCAGGCTTGCCAGTCTCTAAGGGGCCACAGGTCCCTGACACCAGGCACTGCATCGCTAGCAAACCAGGCTTGCCAGTCTCTAAGGGGCCACAGGCCTCTGACACCGGGCACTGCATCGCTAGCAAACCAGGCTTGCCAGTCTCTAAGGGGCCACAGGCCTCTGACACCGGGCACTGCATCGCTAGCAAACCAGGCTTGCTAGTCTCTAAGGGGCCACAGGTCCCTGACACCGGGCACTGCATCGCTAGCAAACCAGGCTTGCCAGTCTCTAAGGGGCCACAGGCCTGTGACACCGGGCACTGCATCGCTAGCAAACCAGGCTTGCCAGTCTCTAAGGGGCCACAGGCCTCTGACACCGGGCACTGCATCGCTAGCAAACCAGGCTTGCCAGTCTCTAAGGGGCCACAGGCCTGTGACACCGGGCACTGCATCGCTAGCAAACCAGGCTTGCCAGTCTCTAAGGGGCCACAGGCCTCTGACACCGGGCACTGCATCGCTAGCAAACCAGGCTTGCCAGTCTCTAAGGGGCCACAGGCCTCTGACACCGGGCACTGCATCGCTAGCAAACCAGGCTTGCCAGTCTGTAAGGGGCCACGGGCCTCTGACACCGGGCACTGCATCGCTAGCAAACCAGGTTTGCTGGTCTCTAAGGGGCCACGGGCCTCTGACACCGGGCACTGCATCGCTAGCAAACCAGGTTTGCTGGTCTCTAAGGGGCCACGGGCCTCTGACACCGGGCACTGCATCGCTAGCAAACCAGGTTTGCTGGTCTCTAAGGGGCCACGGGCCTCTGACACCGGGCACTGCATCGCTAGCAAACCAGGTTTGCTGGTCTCTAAGGGGCCACGGGCCTCTGACACCGGGCACTGCATCGCTAGCAAACCAGGTTTGCTGGTCTCTAAGGGGCCACAGGTCCCTGACACCGGGCACTGCATCGCTAGCAAACCAGGCTTGCTGGTCTCTAAGGGGCCACGGGCCTCTGACACCGGGCACTGCATCGCTAGCAAACCAGGCTTGCTAGTCTCTAAGGGGCCACAGGTCCCTGACACCAGGCACTGCATCGCTAGCAAACCAGGCTTGCTAGTCTCTAAGGGGCCACAGGTCCCTGACACCAGGCACTGCATCGCTAGCAAACCAGGCTTGCTAGTCTCTAAGGGGCCACAGGTCCCTGACACCAGGCACTGCATCGCTAGCAAACCAGGCTTGCTAGTCTCTAAGGGGCCACAGGTCCCTGACACCAGGCACTGCATCGCTAGCAAACCAGGCTTGCTAGTCTCTAAGGGGCCACAGGTCCCTGACACCAGGCACTGCATCGCTAGCAAACCAGGCTTGCCAGTCTCTAAGGGGCCACAGGTCCCTGACACCAGGCACTGCATCGCTAGCAAACCAGGCTTGCCAGTCTCTAAGGGGCCACAGGTCCCTGACACCGGGCACTGCATCGCTAGCAAACCAGGCTTGCCAGTCTCTAAGGGGCCACAGGCCTCTGACACCGGGCACTGCATCGCTAGCAAACCAGGCTTGCCAGTCTCTAAGGGGCCACAGGCCTCTGACACCGGGCACTGCATCGCTAGCAAACCAGGCTTGCCAGTCTGTAAGGGGCCACGGGCCTCTGACACCGGGCACTGCATCGCTAGCAAACCAGGTTTGCTGGTCTCTAAGGGGCCACGGGCCTCTGACACAAGGCACTGCATCGCTAGCAAACCAGGTTTGCTGGTCTCTAAGGGGCCACGGGCCTCTGACACCGGGCACTGCATCGCTAGCAAACCAGGTTTGCTGGTCTCTAAGGGGCCACGGGCCTCTGACACCGGGCACTGCATCGCTAGCAAACCAGGTTTGCTGGTCTCTAAGGGGCCACGGGCCTCTGACACCGGGCACTGCATCGCTAGCAAACCAGGTTTGCTGGTCTCTAAGGGGCCACAGGTCCCTGACACCGGGCACTGCATCGCTAGCAAACCAGGCTTGCTGGTCTCTAAGGGGCCACGGGCCTCTGACACCGGGCACTGCATCGCTAGCAAACCAGGCTTGCTAGTCTCTAAGGGGCCACAGGTCCCTGACACCAGGCACTGCATCGCTAGCAAACCAGGCTTGCTAGTCTCTAAGGGGCCACAGGTCCCTGACACCAGGCACTGCATCGCTAGCAAACCAGGCTTGCTAGTCTCTAAGGGGCCACAGGTCCCTGACACCAGGCACTGCATCGCTAGCAAACCAGGCTTGCTAGTCTCTAAGGGGCCACAGGTCCCTGACACCAGGCACTGCATCGCTAGCAAACCAGGCTTGCTAGTCTCTAAGGGGCCACAGGTCCCTGACACCAGGCACTGCATCGCTAGCAAACCAGGCTTGCCAGTCTCTAAGGGGCCACAGGTCCCTGACACCAGGCACTGCATCGCTAGCAAACCAGGCTTGCCAGTCTCTAAGGGGCCACAGGTCCCTGACACCGGGCACTGCATCGCTAGCAAACCAGGCTTGCCAGTCTCTAAGGGGCCACAGGCCTCTGACACCGGGCACTGCATCGCTAGCAAACCAGGCTTGCCAGTCTCTAAGGGGCCACAGGCCTGTGACACCGGGCACTGCATCGCTAGCAAACCAGGTTTGCTAGTCTCTAAGGGGCCACGGGCCTCTGACACCGGGCACTGCATCGCTAGCAAACCAGGTTTGCTGGTCTCTAAGGGGCCACGGGCCTCTGACACCGGGCACTGCATGGCTAGCAAACCAGGTTTGCTGGTCTCTAAGGGGCCACGGGCCTCTGACACCGGGCACTGCATGGCTAGCAAACCAGGTTTGCTGGTCTCTAAGGGGCCACGGGCCTCTGACACCGGGCACTGCATCGCTAGCAAACCAGGTTTGCTGGTCTCTAAGGGGCCACAGGTCCCTGACACCGGGCACTGCATCGCTAGCAAACCAGGTTTGCTGGTCTCTAAGGGGCCACGGGTCCCTGACACCGGGCACTGCATCGCTAGCAAACCAGGTTTGCTGGTCTCTAAGGGGCCACGGGTCCCTGACACCGGGCACTGCATCGCTAGCAAACCAGGTTTGCTGGTCTCTAAGGGGCCACAGGTCCCTGACACCGGGCACTGCATCGCTAGCAAACCAGGTTTGCTGGTCTCTAAGGGGCCACAGGTCCCTGACACCAGGCACTGCATCGCTAGCAAACCAGGTTTGCTGGTCTCTAAGGGGCCACGGGCCTCTGACACCAGGCACTGCATCGCTAGCAAACCAGGTTTGCTGGTCTCTAAGGGGCCACGGGCCTCTGACACCGGGCACTGCATCGCTAGCAAACCAGGTTTGCTGGTCTCTAAGGGGCCACGGGCCTCTGACACCGGGCACTGCATCGCTAGCAAACCAGGTTTGCTGGTCTCTAAGGGGCCACGGGCCTCTGACACCGGGCACTGCATCGCTAGCAAACCAGGTTTGCTGGTCTCTAAGGGGCCACGGGCCTCTGACACCGGGCACTGCATCGCTAGCAAACCAGGTTTGCTGGTCTCTAAGGGGCCACGGGCCTCTGACACCGGGCACTGCATCGCTAGCAAACCAGGTTTGCTGGTCTCTAAGGGGCCACGGGCCTCTGACACCGGGCACTGCATCGCTAGCAAACCAGGTTTGCTGGTCTCTAAGGGGCCACGGGCCTCTGACACCGGGCACTGCATCGCTAGCAAACCAGGTTTGCTGGTCTCTAAGGGGCCACGGGCCTCTGACACCGGGCACTGCATCGCTAGCAAACCAGGTTTGCTGGTCTCTAAGGGGCCACAGGTCCCTGACACCGGGCACTGCATCGCTAGCAAACCAGGTTTGCTGGTCTCTAAGGGGCCACGGGCCTCTGACACCTGGCACTGCATCGCTAGCAAACCAGGTTTGCTGGTCTCTAAGGGGCCACGGGCCTCTGACACCTGGCACTGCATCGCTAGCAAACCAGGTTTGCTAGTCTCTAAGGGGCCACAGGTCCCTGACACCAGGCACTGCATCGCTAGCAAACCAGGCTTGCTAGTCTCTAAGGGGCCACAGGTCCCTGACACCAGGCACTGCATCGCTAGCAAACCAGGCTTGCTAGTCTCTAAGGGGCCACAGGTCCCTGACACCAGGCACTGCATCGCTAGCAAACCAGGCTTGCTAGTCTCTAAGGGGCCACAGGTCCCTGACACCAGGCACTGCATCGCTAGCAAACCAGGCTTGCCAGTCTCTAAGGGGCCACAGGTCCCTGACACCAGGCACTGCATCGCTAGCAAACCAGGCTTGCCAGTCTCTAAGGGGCCACAGGTCCCTGACACCAGGCACTGCATCGCTAGCAAACCAGGCTTGCCAGTCTCTAAGGGGCCACAGGCCTGTGACACCGGGCACTGCATCGCTAGCAAACCAGGCTTGCCGGTCTCTAAGGGGCCACGGGCCTCTGACACCGGGCACTGCATCGCTAGCAAACCAGGCTTGCTGGTCTCTAAGGGGCCACGGGCCTCTGACACCGGGCACTGCATCGCTAGCAAACCAGGTTTGCTGGTCTCTAAGGGGCCACGGGCCTCTGACACCGGGCACTGCATCGCTAGCAAACCAGGTTTGCTGGTCTCTAAGGGGCCACGGGCCTCTGACACCGGGCACTGCATCGCTAGCAAACCAGGTTTGCTGGTCTCTAAGGGGCCACGGGCCTCTGACACCGGGCACTGCATCGCTAGCAAACCAGGTTTGCTGGTCTCTAAGGGGCCACGGGCCTCTGACACCGGGCACTGCATCGCTAGCAAACCAGGTTTGCTGGTCTCTAAGGGGCCACGGGCCTCTGACACCGGGCACTGCATCGCTAGCAAACCAGGTTTGCTGGTCTCTAAGGGGCCACGGGCCTCTGACACCGGGCACTGCATCGCTAGCAAACCAGGTTTGCTGGTCTCTAAGGGGCCACGGGCCTCTGACACCGGGCACTGCATCGCTAACAAACCAGGTTTGCTGGTCTCTAAGGGGCCACGGGCCTCTGACACCGGGCACTGCATCGCTAGCAAACCAGGTTTGCTAGTCTCTAAGGGGCCACAGGTCCCTGACACCAGGCACTGCATCGCTAGCAAACCAGGCTTGCTAGTCTCTAAGGGGCCACAGGTCCCTGACACCAGGCACTGCTTCGCTAGCAAACCAGGCTTGCTAGTCTCTAAGGGGCCACAGGTCCCTGACACCAGGCACTGCATCGCTAGCAAACCAGGCTTGCTAGTCTCTAAGGGGCCACAGGTCCCTGACACCAGGCACTGCATCTCTAGCAAACCAGGCTTGCTAGTCTCTAAGGGGCCACAGGTCCCTGACACCAGGCACTGCATCGCTAGCAAACCAGGCTTGCTAGTCTCTAAGGGGCCACAGGTCCCTGACACCAGGCACTGCATCGCTAGCAAACCAGGCTTGCTAGTCTCTAAGGGGCCACAGGTCCCTGACACCAGGCACTGCATCGCTAGCAAACCAGGCTTGCTAGTCTCTAAGGGGCCACAGGTCCCTGACACCAGGCACTGCATCGCTAGCAAACCAGGCTTGCCAGTCTCTAAGGGGCCACAGGTCCCTGACACCAGGCACTGCATCGCTAGCAAACCAGGCTTGCCAGTCTCTAAGGGGCCACAGGCCTCTGACACCGGGCACTGCATCGCTAGCAAACCAGGCTTGCTAGTCTCTAAGGGGCCACAGGTCCCTGACACCAGGCACTGCATCGCTAGCAAACCAGGCTTGCTAGTCTCTAAGGGGCCACAGGTCCCTGACACCAGGCACTGCATCGCTAGCAAACCAGGCTTGCCAGTCTCTAAGGGGCCACAGGCCTGTGACACCGGGCACTGCATCGCTAGCAAACCAGGCTTGCCAGTCTCTAAGGGGCCACAGGCCTCTGACACCGGGCACTGCATCGCTAGCAAACCAGGCTTGCTAGTCTCTAAGGGGCCACAGGCCTCTGACACCGGGCACTGCATCGCTAGCAAACCAGGCTTGCTAGTCTCTAAGGGGCCACAGGTCCCTGACACCGGGCACTGCATCGCTAGCAAACCAGGCTTGCCAGTCTCTAAGGGGCCACAGGTCCCTGACACCGGGCACTGCATCGCTAGCAAACCAGGCTTGCCAGTCTCTAAGGGGCCACAGGCCTCTGACACCGGGCACTGCATCGCTAGCAAACCAGGCTTGCCAGTCTCTAAGGGGCCACAGGCCTCTGACACCGGGCACTGCATCGCTAGCAAACCAGGCTTGCCAGTCTCTAAGGGGCCACAGGCCTGTGACACCGGGCACTGCATCGCTAGCAAAGCAGGCTTGCCAGTCTCTAAGGGGCCACAGGCCTCTGACACCGGGCACTGCATCGCTAGCAAACCAGGCTTGCCAGTCTCTAAGGGGCCACAGGCCTCTGACACCGGGCACTGCATCGCTAGCAAACCAGGCTTGCCAGTCTCTAAGGGGCCACGGGCCTCTGACACCGGGCACTGCATCGCTAGCAAACCAGGCTTGCCAGTCTCTAAGGGGCCACGGGCCTCTGACACCGGGCACTGCATCGCTAGCAAACCAGGTTTGCTGGTCTCTAAGGGGCCACGGGCCTCTGACACCGGGCACTGCATCGCTAGCAAACCAGGTTTGCTGGTCTCTAAGGGGCCACGGGCCTCTGACACCGGGCACTGCATCGCTAGCAAACCAGGCTTGCTAGTCTCTAAGGGGCCACAGGTCCCTGACACCAGGCACTGCATCGCTAGCAAACCAGGCTTGCTAGTCTCTAAGGGGCCACAGGTCCCTGACACCAGGCACTGCATCGCTAGCAAACCAGGCTTGCTAGTCTCTAAGGGGCCACAGGCCTCTGACACCGGGCACTGCATCGCTAGCAAACCAGGCTTGCCAGTCTCTAAGGGGCCACAGGCCTCTGACACCGGGCACTGCATCGCTAGCAAACCAGGCTTTCTAGTCTCTAAGGGGCCACAGGTCCCTGACACCAGGCACTGCATCGCTAGCAAACCAGGTTTGCTGGTCTCTAAGGGGCCACAGGCCTCTGACACCGGGCACTGCATCGCTAGCAAACCAGGCTTGCCAGTCTCTAAGGGGCCACAGGCCTGTGACACCGGGCACTGCATCGCTAGCAAACCAGGCTTGCCAGTCTCTAAGGGGCCACAGGTCCCTGACACCAGGCACTGCATCGCTAGCAAACCAGGCTTGCTAGTCTCTAAGGGGCCACAGGTCCCTGACACCAGGCACTGCATCGCTAGCAAACCAGGTTTGCTGGTCTCTAAGGGGCCACGGGCCTCTGACACCGGGCACTGCATCGCTAGCAAACCAGGTTTGCTGGTCTCTAAGGGGCCACGGGCCTCTGACACCGGGCACTGCATCGCTAGCAAACCAGGTTTGCTGGTCTCTAAGGGGCCACGGGCCTCTGACACCTGGCACTGCATCGCTAGCAAACCAGGTTTGCTAGTCTCTAAGGGGCCACAGGTCCCTGACACCAGGCACTGCATCGCTAGCAAACCAGGCTTGCTAGTCTCTAAGGGGCCACAGGTCCCTGACACCAGGCACTGCATCGCTAGCAAACCAGGTTTGCTGGTCTCTAAGGGGCCACGGGCCTCTGACACCGGGCACTGCATCGCTAGCAAACCAGGTTTGCTGGTCTCTAAGGGGCCACGGGCCTCTGACACCTGGCACTGCATCGCTAGCAAACCAGGTTTGCTAGTCTCTAAGGGGCCACAGGTCCCTGACACCAGGCACTGCATCGCTAGCAAACCAGGTTTGCTGGTCTCTAAGGGGCCACGGGCCTCTGACACCGGGCACTGCATCGCTAGCAAACCAGGTTTGCTGGTCTCTAAGGGGCCACGGGCCTCTGACACCTGGCACTGCATCGCTAGCAAACCAGGTTTGCCAGTCTCTAAGGGGCCACAGGCCTGTGACACCGGGCACTGCATCGCTAGCAAACCAGGCTTGCCAGTCTCTAAGGGGCCACAGGCCTCTGACACCGGGCACTGCATCGCTAGCAAACCAGGCTTGCTAGTCTCTAAGGGGCCACAGGTCCCTGACACCAGGCACTGCATCGCTAGCAAACCAGGCTTGCCAGTCTCTAAGGGGCCACAGGCCTCTGACACCGGGCACTGCATCGCTAGCAAACCAGGCTTGCCAGTCTCTAAGGGGCCACAGGCCTCTGACACCGGGCACTGCATCGCTAGCAAACCAGGCTTGCTAGTCTCTAAGGGGCCACAGGTCCCTGACACCGGGCACTGCATCGCTAGCAAACCAGGCTTGCCAGTCTCTAAGGGGCCACAGGCCTGTGACACCGGGCACTGCATCGCTAGCAAACCAGGCTTGCCAGTCTCTAAGGGGCCACAGGCCTCTGACACCGGGCACTGCATCGCTAGCAAACCAGGCTTGCTAGTCTCTAAGGGGGCCACAGGTCCCTGACACCAGGCACTGCATCGCTAGCAAACCAGGCTTGCCAGTCTCTAAGGGGCCACAGGCCTGTGACACCTGGCACTGCATCGCTAGCAAACCAGGCTTGCCAGTCTCTAAGGGGCCACAGGCCTCTGACACCGGGCACTGCATCGCTAGCAAACCAGGTTTGCTGGTCTCTAAGGGGCCACAGGCCTCTCACACCGGGCACTGCATCGCTAGCAAACCAGGCTTGCCAGTCTCTAAGGGGCCACAGGTCCCTGACACCGGGCACTGCATCGCTAGCAAACCAGGTTTGCTGGTCTCTAAGGGGCCACGGGCCTCTGACACCGGGCACTGCATCGCTAGCAAACCAGGTTTGCTGGTCTCTAAGGGGCCACAGGTCCCTGACACCAGGCACTGCATCGCTAGCAAACCAGGCTTGCTAGTCTCTAAGGGGCCACGGGCCTCTGACACCGGGCACTGCATCGCTAGCAAACCAGGTTTGCTGGTCTCTAAGGGGCCACGGGCCTCTGACACCGGGCACTGCATCGCTAGCAAACCAGGTTTGCTGGTCTCTAAGGGGCCACGGGCCTCTAACACCGGGCACTGCATCGCTAGCAAACCAGGTTTGCTGGTCTCTAAGGGGCCACGGGCCTCTGACACCGGGCACTGCATCGCTAGCAAACCAGGTTTGCTGGTCTCTAAGGGGCCACGGGCCTCTGACACCGGGCACTGCATCGCTAGCAAACCAGGTTTGCTGGTCTCTAAGGGGCCACGGGCCTCTGACACCGGGCACTGCATCGCTAGCAAACCAGGTTTGCTGGTCTCTAAGGGGCCACAGGTCCCTGACACCGGGCACTGCATCGCTAGCAAACCAGGCTTGCTGGTCTCTAAGGGGCCACGGGCCTCTGACACCGGGCACTGCATCGCTAGCAAACCAGGCTTGCTAGTCTCTAAGGGGCCACAGGTCCCTGACACCAGGCACTGCATCGCTAGCAAACCAGGCTTGCTAGTCTCTAAGGGGCCACAGGTCCCTGACACCAGGCACTGCATCGCTAGCAAACCAGGCTTGCTAGTCTCTAAGGGGCCACAGGTCCCTGACACCAGGCACTGCATCGCTAGCAAACCAGGCTTGCTAGTCTCTAAGGGGCCACAGGTCCCTGACACCAGGCACTGCATCGCTAGCAAACCAGGCTTGCTAGTCTCTAAGGGGCCACAGGTCCCTGACACCAGGCACTGCATCGCTAGCAAACCAGGCTTGCTAGTCTCTAAGGGGCCACAGGTCCCTGACACCAGGCACTGCATCGCTAGCAAACCAGGCTTGCTAGTCTCTAAGGGGCCACAGGTCCCTGACACCAGGCACTGCATCGCTAGCAAACCAGGCTTGCCAGTCTCTAAGGGGCCACAGGTCCCTGACACCGGGCACTGCATCGCTAGCAAACCAGGCTTGCCAGTCTCTAAGGGGCCACAGGCCTCTGACACCGGGCACTGCATCGCTAGCAAACCAGGCTTGCCAGTCTCTAAGGGGCCACAGGCCTGTGACACCGGGCACTGCATCGCTAGCAAACCAGGTTTGCTAGTCTCTAAGGGGCCACGGGCCTCTGACACCGGGCACTGCATCGCTAGCAAACCAGGTTTGCTGGTCTCTAAGGGGCCACGGGCCTCTGACACCGGGCACTGCATGGCTAGCAAACCAGGTTTGCTGGTCTCTAAGGGGCCACGGGCCTCTGACACCGGGCACTGCATGGCTAGCAAACCAGGTTTGCTGGTCTCTAAGGGGCCACGGGCCTCTGACACCGGGCACTGCATCGCTAGCAAACCAGGTTTGCTGGTCTCTAAGGGGCCACAGGTCCCTGACACCGGGCACTGCATCGCTAGCAAACCAGGTTTGCTGGTCTCTAAGGGGCCACGGGTCCCTGACACCGGGCACTGCATCGCTAGCAAACCAGGTTTGCTGGTCTCTAAGGGGCCACGGGTCCCTGACACCGGGCACTGCATCGCTAGCAAACCAGGTTTGCTGGTCTCTAAGGGGCCACGGGTCCCTGACACCGGGCACTGCATCGCTAGCAAACCAGGTTTGCTGGTCTCTAAGGGGCCACAGGTCCCTGACACCAGGCACTGCATCGCTAGCAAACCAGGTTTGCTGGTCTCTAAGGGGCCACGGGCCTCTGACACCAGGCACTGCATCGCTAGCAAACCAGGTTTGCTGGTCTCTAAGGGGCCACGGGCCTCTGACACCGGGCACTGCATCGCTAGCAAACCAGGTTTGCTGGTCTCTAAGGGGCCACGGGCCTCTGACACCGGGCACTGCATCGCTAGCAAACCAGGTTTGCTGGTCTCTAAGGGGCCACGGGCCTCTGACACCGGGCACTGCATCGCTAGCAAACCAGGTTTGCTGGTCTCTAAGGGGCCACGGGCCTCTGACACCGGGCACTGCATCGCTAGCAAACCAGGTTTGCTGGTCTCTAAGGGGCCACGGGCCTCTGACACCGGGCACTGCATCGCTAGCAAACCAGGTTTGCTGGTCTCTAAGGGGCCACGGGCCTCTGACACCGGGCACTGCATCGCTAGCAAACCAGGTTTGCTGGTCTCTAAGGGGCCACGGGCCTCTGACACCGGGCACTGCATCGCTAGCAAACCAGGTTTGCTGGTCTCTAAGGGGCCACGGGCCTCTGACACCGGGCACTGCATCGCTAGCAAACCAGGTTTGCTGGTCTCTAAGGGGCCACGGGTCCCTGACACCGGGCACTGCATCGCTAGCAAACCAGGTTTGCTGGTCTCTAAGGGGCCACGGGCCTCTGACACCTGGCACTGCATCGCTAGCAAACCAGGTTTGCTGGTCTCTAAGGGGCCACGGGCCTCTGACACCTGGCACTGCATCGCTAGCAAACCAGGTTTGCTAGTCTCTAAGGGGCCACAGGTCCCTGACACCAGGCACTGCATCGCTAGCAAACCAGGCTTGCTAGTCTCTAAGGGGCCACAGGTCCCTGACACCAGGCACTGCATCGCTAGCAAACCAGGCTTGCTAGTCTCTAAGGGGCCACAGGTCCCTGACACCAGGCACTGCATCGCTAGCAAACCAGGCTTGCCAGTCTCTAAGGGGCCACAGGTCCCTGACACCAGGCACTGCATCGCTAGCAAACCAGGCTTGCCAGTCTCTAAGGGGCCACAGGCCTCTGACACCGGGCACTGCATCGCTAGCAAACCAGGCTTGCTAGTCTCTAAGGGGCCACAGGTCCCTGACACCAGGCACTGCATCGCTAGCAAACCAGGCTTGCTAGTCTCTAAGGGGCCACAGGTCCCTGACACCAGGCACTGCATCGCTAGCAAACCAGGCTTGCCAGTCTCTAAGGGGCCACAGGCCTGTGACACCGGGCACTGCATCGCTAGCAAACCAGGCTTGCCAGTCTCTAAGGGGCCACAGGCCTCTGACACCGGGCACTGCATCGCTAGCAAACCAGGCTTGCTAGTCTCTAAGGGGCCACAGGTCCCTGACACCGGGCACTGCATCGCTAGCAAACCAGGCTTGCTAGTCTCTAAGGGGCCACAGGTCCCTGACACCGGGCACTGCATCGCTAGCAAACCAGGCTTGCCAGTCTCTAAGGGGCCACAGGTCCCTGACACCAGGCACTGCATCGCTAGCAAACCAGGCTTGCCAGTCTCTAAGGGGCCACAGGCCTCTGACACCGGGCACTGCATCGCTAGCAAACCAGGCTTGCCAGTCTCTAAGGGGCCACAGGCCTCTGACACCGGGCACTGCATCGCTAGCAAACCAGGCTTGCCAGTCTCTAAGGGGCCACAGGCCTGTGACACCGGGCACTGCATCGCTAGCAAAGCAGGCTTGCCAGTCTCTAAGGGGCCACAGGCCTCTGACACCGGGCACTGCATCGCTAGCAAACCAGGCTTGCCAGTCTCTAAGGGGCCACAGGCCTCTGACACCGGGCACTGCATCGCTAGCAAACCAGGCTTGCCAGTCTCTAAGGGGCCACGGGCCTCTGACACCGGGCACTGCATCGCTAGCAAACCAGGCTTGCCAGTCTCTAAGGGGCCACGGGCCTCTGACACCGGGCACTGCATCGCTAGCAAACCAGGTTTGCTGGTCTCTAAGGGGCCACGGGCCTCTGACACCGGGCACTGCATCGCTAGCAAACCAGGTTTGCTGGTCTCTAAGGGGCCACGGGCCTCTGACACCGGGCACTGCATCGCTAGCAAACCAGGTTTGCTGGTCTCTAAGGGGCCACAGGTCCCTGACACCGGGCACTGCATCGCTAGCAAACCAGGTTTGCTGGTCTCTAAGGGGCCACGGGCCTCTGACACCTGGCACTGCATCGCTAGCAAACCAGGTTTGCTGTCTCTAAGGGGCCACAGGTCCCTGACACCAGGCACTGCATCGCTAGCAAACCAGGCTTGCTAGTCTCTAAGGGGCCACAGGTCCCTGACACCAGGCACTGCATCGCTAGCAAACCAGGCTTGCTAGTCTCTAAGGGGCCACAGGTCCCTGACACCAGGCACTGCATCGCTAGCAAACCAGGCTTGCTAGTCTCTAAGGGGCCACAGGTCCCTGACACCAGGCACTGCATCGCTAGCAAACCAGGCTTGCTAGTCTCTAAGGGGCCACAGGTCCCTGACACCAGGCACTGCATCGCTAGCAAACCAGGCTTGCTAGTCTCTAAGGGGCCACAGGTCCCTGACACCAGGCACTGCATCGCTAGCAAACCAGGCTTGCTAGTCTCTAAGGGGCCACAGGTCCCTGACACCAGGCACTGCATCGCTAGCAAACCAGGCTTGCTAGTCTCTAAGGGGCCACAGGTCCCTGACACCAGGCACTGCATCGCTAGCAAACCAGGCTTGCCAGTCTCTAAGGGGCCACAGGTCCCTGACACCAGGCACTGCATCGCTAGCAAACCAGGCTTGCCAGTCTCTAAGGGGCCACAGGTCCCTGACACCAGGCACTGCATCGCTAGCAAACCAGGCTTGCCAGTCTCTAAGGGCCACAGGTCCCTGACACCAGGCACTGCATCGCTAGCAAACCAGGCTTGCCAGTCTCTAAGGGGCCACAGGTCCCTGACACCAGGCACTGCATCGCTAGCAAACCAGGCTTGCCAGTCTCTAAGGGGCCACAGCCCTCTGACACCGGGCACTGCATCGCTAGCAAACCAGGTTTGCTAGTCTCTAAGGGGCCACGGGCCTCTGACACCGGGCACTGCATCGCTAGCAAACCAGGTTTGCTAGTCTCTAAGGGGCCACGGGCCTCTGACACCAGGCACTGCATCGCTAGCAAACCAGGTTTGCTAGTCTCTAAGGGGCCACGGGCCTCTGACACCTGGCACTGCATCGCTAGCAAACCAGGTTTGCTAGTCTCTAAGGGGCCACGGGCCTCTGACACCTGGCACTGCATCGCTAGCAAACCAGGTTTGCTGGTCTCTAAGGGGCCACGGGCCTCTGACACCGGGCACTGCATCGCTAGCAAACCAGGTTTGCTGGTCTCTAAGGGGCCACGGGCCTCTGACACCGGGCACTGCATCGCTAGCAAACCAGGTTTGCTGGTCTCTAAGGGGCCACGGGCCTCTGACACCGGGCACTGCATCGCTAGCAAACCAGGTTTGCTGGTCTCTAAGGGGCCACGGGCCTCTGACACCGGGCACTGCATCGCTAGCAAACCAGGTTTGCTGGTCTCTAAGGGGCCACGGGCCTCTGACACCGGGCACTGCATCGCTAGCAAACCAGGCTTGCTAGTCTCTAAGGGGCCACAGGTCCCTGACACCAGGCACTGCATCGCTAGCAAACCAGGCTTGCTAGTCTCTAAGGGGCCACAGGTCCCTGACACCAGGCACTGCATCGCTAGCAAACCAGGCTTGCTAGTCTCTAAGGGGCCACAGGCCTCTGACACCGGGCACTGCATCGCTAGCAAACCAGGCTTGCCAGTCTCTAAGGGGCCACAGGCCTCTGACACCGGGCACTGCATCGCTAGCAAACCAGGCTTGCTAGTCTCTAAGGGGCCACAGGTCCCTGACACCAGGCACTGCATCGCTAGCAAACCAGGTTTGCTGGTCTCTAAGGGGCCACAGGCCTCTGACACCGGGCACTGCATCGCTAGCAAACCAGGCTTGCCAGTCTCTAAGGGGCCACAGGCCTGTGACACCGGGCACTGCATCGCTAGCAAACCAGGCTTGCCAGTCTCTAAGGGGCCACAGGTCCCTGACACCAGGCACTGCATCGCTAGCAAACCAGGCTTGCTAGTCTCTAAGGGGCCACAGGTCCCTGACACCAGGCACTGCATCGCTAGCAAACCAGGTTTGCTGGTCTCTAAGGGGCCACGGGCCTCTGACACCGGGCACTGCATCGCTAGCAAACCAGGTTTGCTGGTCTCTAAGGGGCCACGGGCCTCTGACACCGGGCACTGCATCGCTAGCAAACCAGGTTTGCTGGTCTCTAAGGGGCCACGGGCCTCTGACACCTGGCACTGCATCGCTAGCAAACCAGGTTTGCTAGTCTCTAAGGGGCCACAGGTCCCTGACACCAGGCACTGCATCGCTAGCAAACCAGGCTTGCTAGTCTCTAAGGGGCCACAGGTCCCTGACACCAGGCACTGCATCGCTAGCAAACCAGGTTTGCTGGTCTCTAAGGGGCCACGGGCCTCTGACACCGGGCACTGCATCGCTAGCAAACCAGGTTTGCTGGTCTCTAAGGGGCCACGGGCCTCTGATACCTGGCACTGCATCGCTAGCAAACCAGGTTTGCTAGTCTCTAAGGGGCCACAGGTCCCTGACACCAGGCACTGCATCGCTAGCAAACCAGGTTTGCTGGTCTCTAAGGGGCCACGGGCCTCTGACACCGGGCACTGCATCGCTAGCAAACCAGGTTTGCTGGTCTCTAAGGGGCCACGGGCCTCTGACACCTGGCACTGCATCGCTAGCAAACCAGGTTTGCCAGTCTCTAAGGGGCCACAGGCCTGTGACACCGGGCACTGCATCGCTAGCAAACCAGGCTTGCCAGTCTCTAAGGGGCCACAGGCCTCTGACACCGGGCACTGCATCGCTAGCAAACCAGGCTTGCTAGTCTCTAAGGGGCCACAGGTCCCTGACACCAGGCACTGCATCGCTAGCAAACCAGGCTTGCCAGTCTCTAAGGGGCCACAGGCCTCTGACACCGGGCACTGCATCGCTAGCAAACCAGGCTTGCCAGTCTCTAAGGGGCCACAGGCCTCTGACACCGGGCACTGCATCGCTAGCAAACCAGGCTTGCTAGTCTCTAAGGGGCCACAGGTCCCTGACACCGGGCACTGCATCGCTAGCAAACCAGGCTTGCCAGTCTCTAAGGGGCCACAGGCCTGTGACACCGGGCACTGCATCGCTAGCAAACCAGGCTTGCCAGTCTCTAAGGGGCCACAGGCCTCTGACACCGGGCACTGCATCGCTAGCAAACCAGGCTTGCTAGTCTCTAAGGGGCCACAGGTCCCTGACACCAGGCACTGCATCGCTAGCAAACCAGGCTTGCCAGTCTCTAAGGGGCCACAGGCCTGTGACACCTGGCACTGCATCGCTAGCAAACCAGGCTTGCCAGTCTCTAAGGGGCCACAGGCCTCTGACACCGGGCACTGCATCGCTAGCAAACCAGGTTTGCTGGTCTCTAAGGGGCCACAGGCCTCTCACACCGGGCACTGCATCGCTAGCAAACCAGGCTTGCCGGTCTCTAAGGGGCCACAGGTCCCTGACACCGGGCACTGCATCGCTAGCAAACCAGGTTTGCTGGTCTCTAAGGGGCCACGGGCCTCTGACACCGGGCACTGCATCGCTAGCAAACCAGGTTTGCTGGTCTCTAAGGGGCCACAGGTCCCTGACACCAGGCACTGCATCGCTAGCAAACCAGGCTTGCTAGTCTCTAAGGGGCCACGGGCCTCTGACACCGGGCACTGCATCGCTAGCAAACCAGGTTTGCTGGTCTCTAAGGGGCCACGGGCCTCTGACACCGGGCACTGCATCGCTAGCAAACCAGGTTTGCTGGTCTCTAAGGGGCCACGGGCCTCTGACACCGGGCACTGCATCGCTAGCAAAGCAGGTTTGCTGGTCTCTAAGGGGCCACGGGCCTCTGACACCGGGCACTGCATCGCTAGCAAACCAGGCTTGCCAGTCTCTAAGGGGCCACAGGCCTGTGACACCGGGCACTGCATCGCTAGCAAACCAGGCTTGCCAGTCTCTAAGGGGCCACAGGTCCCTGACACCAGGCACTGCATCGCTAGCAAACCAGGCTTGCTAGTCTCTAAGGGGCCACAGGTCCCTGACACCAGGCACTGCATCGCTAGCAAACCAGGTTTGCTGGTCTCTAAGGGGCCACGGGCCTCTGACACCGGGCACTGCATCGCTAGCAAACCAGGTTTGCTGGTCTCTAAGGGGCCACGGGCCTCTGACACCGGGCACTGCATCGCTAGCAAACCAGGCTTGCTGGTCTCTAAGGGGCCACGGGCCTCTGACACCGGGCACTGCATCGCTAGCAAACCAGGTTTGCTGGTCTCTAAGGGGCCACGGGCCTCTGACACCGGGCACTGCATCGCTAGCAAACCAGGCTTGCCAGTCTCTAAGGGGCCACAGGCCTGTGACACCGGGCACTGCATCGCTAGCAAACCAGGCTTGCCAGTCTCTAAGGGGCCACAGGTCCCTGACACCAGGCACTGCATCGCTAGCAAACCAGGCTTGCTAGTCTCTAAGGGGCCACAGGTCCCTGACACCAGGCACTGCATCGCTAGCAAACCAGGTTTGCTGGTCTCTAAGGGGCCACGGGCCTCTGACACCGGGCACTGCATCGCTAGCAAACCAGGTTTGCTGGTCTCTAAGGGGCCACGGGCCTCTGACACCGGGCACTGCATCGCTAGCAAACCAGGTTTGCTGGTCTCTAAGGGGCCACGGGCCTCTGACACCTGGCACTGCATCGCTAGCAAACCAGGTTTGCTAGTCTCTAAGGGGCCACAGGTCCCTGACACCAGGCACTGCATCGCTAGCAAACCAGGCTTGCTAGTCTCTAAGGGGCCACAGGTCCCTGACACCAGGCACTGCATCGCTAGCAAACCAGGTTTGCTGGTCTCTAAGGGGCCACGGGCCTCTGACACCGGGCACTGCATCGCTAGCAAACCAGGTTTGCTGGTCTCTAAGGGGCCACGGGCCTCTGACACCTGGCACTGCATCGCTAGCAAACCAGGTTTGCTAGTCTCTAAGGGGCCACAGGTCCCTGACACCAGGCACTGCATCGCTAGCAAACCAGGTTTGCTGGTCTCTAAGGGGCCACGGGCCTCTGACACCGGGCACTGCATCGCTAGCAAACCAGGTTTGCTGGTCTCTAAGGGGCCACGGGCCTCTGACACCTGGCACTGCATCGCTAGCAAACCAGGTTTGCTAGTCTCTAAGGGGCCACAGGCCTGTGACACCGGGCACTGAATCGCTAGCAAACCAGGCTTGCCAGTCTCTAAGGGGCCACAGGCCTCTGACACCGGGCACTGCATCGCTAGCAAACCAGGCTTGCTAGTCTCTAAGGGGCCACAGGTCCCTGACACCAGGCACTGCATCGCTAGCAAACCAGGCTTGCCAGTCTCTAAGGGGCCACAGGCCTCTGACACCGGGCACTGCATCGCTAGCAAACCAGGCTTGCTAGTCTCTAAGGGGCCACGGGTCCCTGACACCAGGCACTGCATCGCTAGCAAACCAGGCTTGCCAGTCTCTAAGGGGCCACAGGCCTCTGACACCGGGCACTGCATCGCTAGCAAACCAGGCTTGCCAGTCTCTAAGGGGCCACAGGCCTCTGACACCGGGCACTGCATCGCTAGCAAACCAGGCTTGCTAGTCTCTAAGGGGCCACAGGTCCCTGACACCGGGCACTGCATCGCTAGCAAACCAGGCTTGCCAGTCTCTAAGGGGCCACAGGCCTGTGACACCGGGCACTGCATCGCTAGCAAACCAGGCTTGCCAGTCTCTAAGGGGCCACAGGCCTCTGACACCGGGCACTGCATCGCTAGCAAACCAGGCTTGCTAGTCTCTAAGGGGCCACAGGTCCCTGACACCAGGCACTGCATCGCTAGCAAACCAGGCTTGCCAGTCTCTAAGGGGCCACAGGCCTGTGACACCTGGCACTGCATCGCTAGCAAACCAGGCTTGCCAGTCTCTAAGGGGCCACAGGCCTCTGACACCGGGCACTGCATCGCTAGCAAACCAGGTTTGCTGGTCTCTAAGGGGCCACAGGCCTCTCACACCGGGCACTGCATCGCTAGCAAACCAGGCTTGCCGGTCTCTAAGGGGCCACAGGTCCCTGACACCGGGCACTGCATCGCTAGCAAACCAGGTTTGCTGGTCTCTAAGGGGCCACGGGCCTCTGACACCGGGCACTGCATCGCTAGCAAACCAGGTTTGCTGGTCTCTAAGGGGCCACAGGTCCCTGACACCAGGCACTGCATCGCTAGCAAACCAGGCTTGCTAGTCTCTAAGGGGCCACGGGCCTCTGACACCGGGCACTGCATCGCTAGCAAACCAGGTTTGCTGGTCTCTAAGGGGCCACGGGCCTCTGACACCGGGCACTGCATCGCTAGCAAACCAGGTTTGCTGGTCTCTAAGGGGCCACGGGCCTCTGACACCGGGCACTGCATCGCTAGCAAAGCAGGTTTGCTGGTCTCTAAGGGGCCACGGGCCTCTGACACCGGGCACTGCATCGCTAGCAAACCAGGCTTGCCAGTCTCTAAGGGGCCACAGGCCTGTGACACCGGGCACTGCATCGCTAGCAAACCAGGCTTGCCAGTCTCTAAGGGGCCACAGGTCCCTGACACCAGGCACTGCATCGCTAGCAAACCAGGCTTGCTAGTCTCTAAGGGGCCACAGGTCCCTGACACCAGGCACTGCATCGCTAGCAAACCAGGTTTGCTGGTCTCTAAGGGGCCACGGGCCTCTGACACCGGGCACTGCATCGCTAGCAAACCAGGTTTGCTGGTCTCTAAGGGGCCACGGGCCTCTGACACCGGGCACTGCATCGCTAGCAAACCAGGCTTGCTGGTCTCTAAGGGGCCACGGGCCTCTGACACCGGGCACTGCATCGCTAGCAAACCAGGTTTGCTGGTCTCTAAGGGGCCACGGGCCTCTGACACCGGGCACTGCATCGCTAGCAAACCAGGCTTGCCAGTCTCTAAGGGGCCACAGGCCTGTGACACCGGGCACTGCATCGCTAGCAAACCAGGCTTGCCAGTCTCTAAGGGGCCACAGGTCCCTGACACCAGGCACTGCATCGCTAGCAAACCAGGCTTGCTAGTCTCTAAGGGGCCACAGGTCCCTGACACCAGGCACTGCATCGCTAGCAAACCAGGTTTGCTGGTCTCTAAGGGGCCACGGGCCTCTGACACCGGGCACTGCATCGCTAGCAAACCAGGTTTGCTGGTCTCTAAGGGGCCACGGGCCTCTGACACCGGGCACTGCATCGCTAGCAAACCAGGTTTGCTGGTCTCTAAGGGGCCACGGGCCTCTGACACCTGGCACTGCATCGCTAGCAAACCAGGTTTGCTAGTCTCTAAGGGGCCACAGGTCCCTGACACCAGGCACTGCATCGCTAGCAAACCAGGCTTGCTAGTCTCTAAGGGGCCACAGGTCCCTGACACCAGGCACTGCATCGCTAGCAAACCAGGTTTGCTGGTCTCTAAGGGGCCACGGGCCTCTGACACCGGGCACTGCATCGCTAGCAAACCAGGTTTGCTGGTCTCTAAGGGGCCACGGGCCTCTGACACCTGGCACTGCATCGCTAGCAAACCAGGTTTGCTAGTCTCTAAGGGGCCACAGGTCCCTGACACCAGGCACTGCATCGCTAGCAAACCAGGTTTGCTGGTCTCTAAGGGGCCACGGGCCTCTGACACCGGGCACTGCATCGCTAGCAAACCAGGTTTGCTGGTCTCTAAGGGGCCACGGGCCTCTGACACCTGGCACTGCATCGCTAGCAAACCAGGTTTGCTAGTCTCTAAGGGGCCACAGGCCTGTGACACCGGGCACTGCATCGCTAGCAAACCAGGCTTGCCAGTCTCTAAGGGGCCACAGGCCTCTGACACCGGGCACTGCATCGCTAGCAAACCAGGCTTGCTAGTCTCTAAGGGGCCACAGGTCCCTGACACCAGGCACTGCATCGCTAGCAAACCAGGCTTGCCAGTCTCTAAGGGGCCACAGGCCTCTGACACCGGGCACTGCATCGCTAGCAAACCAGGCTTGCCAGTCTCTAAGGGGCCACAGGCCTCTGACACCGGGCACTGCATCGCTAGCAAACCAGGCTTGCTAGTCTCTAAGGGGCCACAGGTCCCTGACACCGGGCACTGCATCGCTAGCAAACCAGGCTTGCCAGTCTCTAAGGGGCCACAGGCCTGTGACACCGGGCACTGCATCGCTAGCAAACCAGGCTTGCCAGTCTCTAAGGGGCCACAGGCCTCTGACACCGGGCACTGCATCGCTAGCAAACCAGGCTTGCTAGTCTCTAAGGGGCCACAGGTCCCTGACACCAGGCACTGCATCGCTAGCAAACCAGGCTTGCCAGTCTCTAAGGGGCCACAGGCCTGTGACACCTGGCACTGCATCGCTAGCAAACCAGGCTTGCCAGTCTCTAAGGGGCCACAGGCCTCTGACACCGGGCACTGCATCGCTGGCAAACCAGGTTTGCTGGTCTCTAAGGGGCCACAGGCCTCTGACACCGGGCACTGCATCGCTAGCAAACCAGGCTTGCCAGTCTCTAAGGGGCCACAGGTCCCTGACACCGGGCACTGCATCGCTAGCAAACCAGGTTTGCTGGTCTCTAAGGGGCCACGGGCCTCTGACACCGGGCACTGCATCGCTAGCAAACCAGGTTTGCTGGTCTCTAAGGGGCCACAGGCCTCTGACACCGGGCACTGCATCGCTAGCAAACCAGGCTTGCTAGTCTCTAAGGGGCCACAGGTCCCTGACACCGGGCACTGCATCGCTAGCAAACCAGGTTTGCTGGTCTCTAAGGGGCCACGGGCCTCTGACACCTGGCACTGCATCGCTAGCAAACCAGGTTTGCTAGTCTCTAAGGGGCCACAGGTCCCTGACACCAGGCACTGCATCGCTAGCAAACCAGGCTTGCTAGTCTCTAAGGGGCCACAGGTCCCTGACACCAGGCACTGCATCGCTAGCAAACCAGGCTTGCTAGTCTCTAAGGGGCCACAGGTCCCTGACACCAGGCACTGCATCGCTAGCAAACCAGGCTTGCCAGTCTCTAAGGGGCCACAGGCCTGTGACACCGGGCACTGCATCGCTAGCAAACCAGGCTTGCCAGTCTCTAAGGGGCCACAGGCCTCTGACACCGGGCACTGCATCGCTAGCAAACCAGGCTTGCCAGTCTCTAAGGGGCCACAGGGGCCTCTGACACCGGGCACTGCATCGCTAGCAAACCAGGTTTGCTGGTCTCTAAGGGGCCACGGGCCTCTGACACCGGGCACTGCATCGCTAGCAAACCAGGTTTGCTGGTCTCTAAGGGGCCACGGGCCTCTGACACCGGGCACTGCATCGCTAGCAAACCAGGTTTGCTGGTCTCTAAGGGGCCACGGGCCTCTGACACCGGGCACTGCATCGCTAGCAAACCAGGCTTGCTAGTCTCTAAGGGGCCACAGGTCCCTGACACCAGGCACTGCATCGCTAGCAAACCAGGCTTGCTAGTCTCTAAGGGGCCACAGGCCTCTGACACCGGGCACTGCATCGCTAGCAAACCAGGCTTGCCAGTCTCTAAGGGGCCACAGGGGCCTCTGACACCGGGCACTGCATCGCTAGCAAACCAGGCTTGCCAGTCTCTAAGGGGCCACAGGCCTCTGACACCGGGCACTGCATCGCTAGCAAACCAGGCTTGCCGGTCTCTAAGGGGCCACAGGTCCCTGACACCGGGCACTGCATCGCTAGCAAACCAGGTTTGCTGGTCTCTAAGGGGCCACGGGCCTCTGACACCTGGCACTGCATCGCTAGCAAACCAGGTTTGCTAGTCTCTAAGGGGCCACAGGTCCCTGACACCAGGCACTGCATCGCTAGCAAACCAGGCTTGCTAGTCTCTAAGGGGCCACAGGTCCCTGACACCAGGCACTGCATCGCTAGCAAACCAGGCTTGCCAGTCTCTAAGGGGCCACAGGCCTGTGACACCGGGCACTGCATCGCTAGCAAACCAGGCTTGCCAGTCTCTAAGGGGCCACAGGCCTCTGACACCGGGCACTGCATCGCTAGCAAACCAGGCTTGCTAGTCTCTAAGGGGCCACAGGTCCCTGACACCAGGCACTGCATCGCTAGCAAACCAGGCTTGCCAGTCTCTAAGGGGCCACAGGCCTGTGACACCGGGCACTGCATCGCTAGCAAACCAGGCTTGCCAGTCTCTAAGGGGCCACAGGCCTCTGACACCGGGCACTGCATCGCTAGCAAACCAGGCTTGCCAGTCTCTAAGGGGCCACAGGTCCCTGACACCGGGCACTGCATCGCTAGCAAACCAGGTTTGCTGGTCTCTAAGGGGCCACGGGCCTCTGACACCGGGCACTGCATCGCTAGCAAACCAGGTTTGCTGGTCTCTAAGGGGCCACAGGTCCCTGACACCAGGCACTGCATCGCTAGCAAACCAGGCTTGCCAGTCTCTAAGGGGCCACAGGTCCCTGACACCGGGCACTGCATCGCTAGCAAACCAGGTTTGCTGGTCTCTAAGGGGCCACGGGCCTCTGACACCTGGCACTGCATCGCTAGCAAACCAGGTTTGCTAGTCTCTAAGGGGCCACAGGTCCCTGACACCAGGCACTGCATCGCTAGCAAACCAGGCTTGCCAGTCTCTAAGGGGCCACAGGCCTCTGACACCGGGCACTGCATCGCTAGCAAACCAGGCTTGCCAGTCTCTAAGGGGCCACAGGCCTCTGACACCGGGCACTGCATCGCTAGCAAACCAGGCTTGCCAGTCTCTAAGGGGCCACAGGTCCCTGACACCGGGCACTGCATCGCTAGCAAACCAGGTTTGCTGGTCTCTAAGGGGCCACGGGCCTCTGACACCTGGCACTGCATCGCTAGCAAACCAGGTTTGCTAGTCTCTAAGGGGCCACAGGTCCCTGACACCAGGCACTGCATCGCTAGCAAACCAGGCTTGCCAGTCTCTAAGGGGCCACAGGCCTGTGACACCGGGCACTGCATCGCTAGCAAACCAGGCTTGCCAGTCTCTAAGGGGCCACAGGCCTCTGACACCGGGCACTGCATCGCTAGCAAACCAGGCTTGCTAGTCTCTAAGGGGCCACAGGTCCCTGACACCAGGCACTGCATCGCTAGCAAACCAGGCTTGCCAGTCTCTAAGGGGCCACAGGCCTCTGACACCGGGCACTGCATCGCTAGCAAACCAGGCTTGCCAGTCTCTAAGGGGCCACAGGCCTCTGACACCGGGCACTGCATCGCTAGCAAACCAGGCTTGCCAGTCTCTAAGGGGCCACAGGCCTCTGACACCGGGCACTGCATCGCTAGCAAACCAGGCTTGCTAGTCTCTAAGGGGCCACAGGTCCCTGACACCAGGCACTGCATCGCTAGCAAACCAGGCTTGCCAGTCTCTAAGGGGCCACAGGCCTGTGACACCGGGCACTGCATCGCTAGCAAACCAGGCTTGCCAGTCTCTAAGGGGCCACAGGCCTCTGACACCGGGCACTGCATCGCTAGCAAACCAGGCTTGCCAGTCTCTAAGGGGCCACAGGCCTGTGACACCGGGCACTGCATCGCTAGCAAACCAGGCTTGCCAGTCTCTAAGGGGCCACAGGTCCCTGACACCGGGCACTGCATCGCTAGCAAACCAGGTTTGCTGGTCTCTAAGGGGCCACGGGCCTCTGACACCTGGCACTGCATCGCTAGCAAACCAGGTTTGCTAGTCTCTAAGGGGCCACAGGTCCCTGACACCAGGCACTGCATCGCTAGCAAACCAGGTTTGCTGGTCCCTAAGGGGCCACGGGCCTCTGACACCGGGCACTGCATCGCTAGCAAACCAGGTTTGCTGGTCTCTAAGGGGCCACGGGCCTCTGACACCGGGCACTGCATCGCTAGCAAACCAGGTTTGCTGGTCTCTAAGGGGCCACGGGCCTCTGACACCGGGCACTGCATCGCTAGCAAACCAGGTTTGCTGGTCTCTAAGGGGCCACGGGCCTCTGACACCGGGCACTGCATCGCTAGCAAACCAGGTTTGCTGGTCTCTAAGGGGCCACGGGCCTCTGACACCGGGCACTGCATCGCTAGCAAACCAGGTTTGCTGGTCTCTAAGGGGCCACGGGCCTCTGACACCGGGCACTGCATCGCTAGCAAACCAGGTTTGCTGGTCTCTAAGGGGCCACGGGCCTCTGACACCGGGCACTGCATCGCTAGCAAACCAGGTTTGCTGGTCTCTAAGGGGCCACGGGCCTCTGACACCGGGCACTGCATCGCTAGCAAACCAGGTTTGCTGGTCTCTAAGGGGCCACGGGCCTCTGACACCGGGCACTGCATCGCTAGCAAACCAGGCTTGCCAGTCTCTAAGGGGCCACAGGCCTGTGACACCGGGCACTGCATCGCTAGCAAACCAGGCTTGCCAGTCTCTAAGGGGCCACAGGCCTCTGACACCGGGCACTGCATCGCTAGCAAACCAGGCTTGCCAGTCTCTAAGGGGCCACAGGTCCCTGACACCAGGCACTGCATCGCTAGCAAACCAGGCTTGCTAGTCTCTAAGGGGCCACAGGTCCCTGACACCAGGCACTGCATCGCTAGCAAACCAGGCTTGCTAGTCTCTAAGGGGCCACAGGTCCCTGACACCAGGCACTGCATCGCTAGCAAACCAGGCTTGCTAGTCTCTAAGGGGCCACAGGTCCCTGACACCAGGCACTGCATCGCTAGCAAACCAGGCTTGCCAGTCTCTAAGGGGCCACAGGTCCCTGACACCGGGCACTGCATCGCTAGCAAACCAGGTTTGCTGGTCTCTAAGGGGCCACGGGCCTCTGACACCTGGCACTGCATCGCTAGCAAACCAGGTTTGCTAGTCTCTAAGGGGCCACAGGTCCCTGACACCGGGCACTGCATCGCTAGCAAACCAGGTTTGCTGGTCTCTAAGGGGCCACGGGCCTCTGACACCGGGCACTGCATCGCTAGCAAACCAGGTTTGCTGGTCTCTAAGGGGCCACGGGCCTCTGACACCGGGCACTGCATCGCTAGCAAACCAGGCTTGCTAGTCTCTAAGGGGCCACAGGTCCCTGACACCAGGCACTGCATCGCTAGCAAACCAGGCTTGCTAGTCTCTAAGGGGCCACAGGCCTCTGACACCGGGCACTGCATCGCTAGCAAACCAGGCTTGCCAGTCTCTAAGGGGCCACAGGGGCCTCTGACACCGGGCACTGCATCGCTAGCAAACCAGGCTTGCTAGTCTCTAAGGGGCCACAGGTCCCTGACACCAGGCACTGCATCGCTAGCAAACCAGGTTTGCTGGTCTCTAAGGGGCCACAGGCCTCTGACACCGGGCACTGCATCGCTAGCAAACCAGGCTTGCCAGTCTCTAAGGGGCCACAGGCCTCTGACACCGGGCACTGCATCGCTAGCAAACCAGGCTTGCTAGTCTCTAAGGGGCCACAGGTCCCTGACACCAGGCACTGCATCGCTAGCAAACCAGGCTTGCTAGTCTCTAAGGGGCCACAGGTCCCTGACACCAGGCACTGCATCGCTAGCAAACCAGGCTTGCTAGTCTCTAAGGGGCCACAGGTCCCTGACACCAGGCACTGCATCGCTAGCAAACCAGGCTTGCCAGTCTCTAAGGGGCCACAGGTCCCTGACACCGGGCACTGCATCGCTAGCAAACCAGGTTTGCTGGTCTCTAAGGGGCCACGGGCCTCTGACACCTGGCACTGCATCGCTAGCAAACCAGGTTTGCTAGTCTCTAAGGGGCCACAGGTCCCTGACACCGGGCACTGCATCGCTAGCAAACCAGGCTTGCCAGTCTCTAAGGGGCCACAGGCCTCTGACACCGGGCACTGCATCGCTAGCAAACCAGGCTTGCCAGTCTCTAAGGGGCCACAGGCCTCTGACACCGGGCACTGCATCGCTAGCAAACCAGGCTTGCCAGTCTCTAAGGGGCCACAGGTCCCTGACACCGGGCACTGCATCGCTAGCAAACCAGGTTTGCTGGTCTCTAAGGGGCCACGGGCCTCTGACACCTGGCACTGCATCGCTAGCAAACCAGGTTTGCTAGTCTCTAAGGGGCCACAGGTCCCTGACACCAGGCACTGCATCGCTAGCAAACCAGGCTTGCTAGTCTCTAAGGGGCCACAGGTCCCTGACACCAGGCACTGCATCGCTAGCAAACCAGGCTTGCCAGTCTCTAAGGGGCCACAGGCCTGTGACACCGGGCACTGCATCGCTAGCAAACCAGGCTTGCCAGTCTCTAAGGGGCCACAGGCCTCTGACACCGGGCACTGCATCGCTAGCAAACCAGGCTTGCTAGTCTCTAAGGGGCCACAGGTCCCTGACACCAGGCACTGCATCGCTAGCAAACCAGGCTTGCCAGTCTCTAAGGGGCCACAGGCCTGTGACACCGGGCACTGCATCGCTAGCAAACCAGGCTTGCCAGTCTCTAAGGGGCCACAGGCCTCTGACACCGGGCACTGCATCGCTAGCAAACCAGGCTTGCCAGTCTCTAAGGGGCCACAGGTCCCTGACACCGGGCACTGCATCGCTAGCAAACCAGGTTTGCTGGTCTCTAAGGGGCCACGGGCCTCTGACACCGGGCACTGCATCGCTAGCAAACCAGGTTTGCTGGTCTCTAAGGGGCCACAGGTCCCTGACACCGGGCACTGCATCGCTAGCAAACCAGGTTTGCTGGTCTCTAAGGGGCCACGGGCCTCTGACACCTGGCACTGCATCGCTAGCAAACCAGGTTTGCTAGTCTCTAAGGGGCCACAGGTCCCTGACACCGGGCACTGCATCGCTAGCAAACCAGGCTTGCCAGTCTCTAAGGGGCCACAGGCCTCTGACACCGGGCACTGCATCGCTAGCAAACCAGGCTTGCCAGTCTCTAAGGGGCCACAGGCCTCTGACACCGGGCACTGCATCGCTAGCAAACCAGGCTTGCCAGTCTCTAAGGGGCCACAGGTCCCTGACACCGGGCACTGCATCGCTAGCAAACCAGGTTTGCTGGTCTCTAAGGGGCCACGGGCCTCTGACACCTGGCACTCCATCGCTAGCAAACCAGGTTTGCTAGTCTCTAAGGGGCCACAGGTCCCTGACACCAGGCACTGCATCGCTAGCAAACCAGGCTTCCTAGTCTCTAAGGGGCCACAGGTCCCTGACACCAGGCACTGCATCGCTAGCAAACCAGGCTTGCCAGTCTCTAAGGGGCCACAGGCCTGTGACACCGGGCACTGCATCGCTAGCAAACCAGGCTTGCCAGTCTCTAAGGGGCCACAGGCCTCTGACACCGGGCACTGCATCGCTAGCAAACCAGGCTTGCTAGTCTCTAAGGGGCCACAGGTCCCTGACACCAGGCACTGCATCGCTAGCAAACCAGGCTTGCCAGTCTCTAAGGGGCCACAGGCCTCTGACACCGGGCACTGCATCGCTAGCAAACCAGGCTTGCCAGTCTCTAAGGGGCCACAGGCCTCTGACACCGGGCACTGCATCGCTAGCAAACCAGGCTTGCCAGTCTCTAAGGGGCCACAGGCCTCTGACACCGGGCACTGCATCGCTAGCAAACCAGGCTTGCTAGTCTCTAAGGAGCCACAGGTCCCTGACACCAGGCACTGCATCGCTAGCAAACCAGGCTTGCCAGTCTCTAAGGGGCCACGGGCCTGTGACACCGGGCACTGCATCGCTAGCAAACCAGGCTTGCCAGTCTCTAAGGGGCCACAGGCCTCTGACACCGGGCACTGCATCGCTAGCAAACCAGGCTTGCCAGTCTCTAAGGGGCCACAGGCCTGTGACACCGGGCACTGCATCGCTAGCAAACCAGGCTTGCCAGTCTCTAAGGGGCCACAGGTCCCTGACACCGGGCACTGCATCGCTAGCAAACCAGGTTTGCTGGTCTCTAAGGGGCCACGGGCCTCTGACACCTGGCACTGCATCGCTAGCAAACCAGGTTTGCTAGTCTCTAAGGGGCCACAGGTCCCTGACACCAGGCACTGCATCGCTAGCAAACCAGGTTTGCTGGTCTCTAAGGGGCCACGGGCCTCTGACACCGGGCACTGCATCGCTAGCAAACCAGGTTTGCTGGTCTCTAAGGGGCCACGGGCCTCTGACACCGGGCACTGCATCGCTAGCAAACCAGGTTTGCTGGTCTCTAAGGGGCCACGGGCCTCTGACACCGGGCACTGCATCGCTAGCAAACCAGGTTTGCTGGTCTCTAAGGGGCCACGGGCCTCTGACACCGGGCACTGCATCGCTAGCAAACCAGGTTTGCTGGTCTCTAAGGGGCCACGGGCCTCTGACACCGGGCACTGCATCGCTAGCAAACCAGGTTTGCTGGTCTCTAAGGGGCCACGGGCCTCTGACACCGGGCACTGCATCGCTAGCAAACCAGGTTTGCTGGTCTCTAAGGGGCCACGGGCCTCTGACACCGGGCACTGCATCGCTAGCAAACCAGGTTTGCTGGTCTCTAAGGGGCCACGGGCCTCTGACACCGGGCACTGCATCGCTAGCAAACCAGGTTTGCTGGTCTCTAAGGGGCCACGGGCCTCTGACACCGGGCACTGCATCGCTAGCAAACCAGGCTTGCCAGTCTCTAAGGGGCCACAGGCCTCTGACACCGGGCACTGCATCGCTAGCAAACCAGGCTTTGCCAGTCTCTAAGGGGCCACAGGTCCCTGACACCGGGCACTGCATCGCTAGCAAACCAGGCTTGCTAGTCTCTAAGGGGCCACAGGTCCCTGACACCGGGCACTGCATCGCTAGCAAACCAGGCTTGCCAGTCTCTAAGGGGCCACAGGCCTCTGACACCGGGCACTGCATCGCTAGCAAACCAGGCTTGCCAGTCTCTAAGGGGCCACAGGCCTCTGACACCGGGCACTGCATCGCTAGCAAACCAGGCTTGCCAGTCTCTAAGGGGCCACAGGGGCCTCTGACACCGGGCACTGCATCGCTAGCAAACCAGGCTTGCCAGTCTCTAAGGGGCCACAGGGGCCTCTGACACCGGGCACTGCATCGCTAGCAAACCAGGCTTGCCAGTCTCTAAGGGGCCACAGGGCCTCTGACACCGGGCACTGCATCGCTAGCAAACCAGGCTTGCCAGTCTCTAAGGGCCACAGGCCTCTGACACCGGGCACTGCATCGCTAGCAAACCAGGCTTGCCAGTCTCTAAGGGGCCACAGGGGCCTCTGACACCGGGCACTGCATCGCTAGCAAACCAGGTTTGCTGGTCTCTAAGGGGCCACGGGCCTCTGACACCGGGCACTGCATCGCTAGCAAACCAGGTTTGCTGGTCTCTAAGGGGCCACGGGCCTCTGACACCGGGCACTGCATCGCTAGCAAACCAGGTTTGCTAGTCTCTAAGGGGCCACAGGTCCCTGACACCAGGCACTGCATCGCTAGCAAACCAGGCTTGCTAGTCTCTAAGGGGCCACAGGCCTCTGACACCGGGCACTGCATCGCTAGCAAACCAGGCTTGCCAGTCTCTAAGGGGCCACAGGTCCCTGACACCAGGCACTGCATCTCTAGCAAACCAGGCTTGCTAGTCTCTAAGGGGCCACAGGTCCCTGACACCGGGCACTGCATCGCTAGCAAACCAGGCTTGCCAGTCTCTAAGGGGCCACAGGCCTCTGACACCGGACACTGCATCGCTAGCAAACCAGGCTTGCCAGTCTCTAAAGGGCCACAGGGGCCTCTGACACCGGGCACTGCATCGCTAGCAAACCAGGCTTGCCAGTCTCTAAGGGACCACAGGCCTCTGACACCGGGCACTGCATCGCTAGCAAACCAGGCTTGCCAGTCTCTAAGGGGCCACAGGGGCCTCTGACACCGGGCACTGCATCGCTAGCAAACCAGGTTTGCTGGTCTCTAAGGGGCCACGGGCCTCTGACACCGGGCACTGCATCGCTAGCAAACCAGGTTTGCTGGTCTCTAAGGGGCCACGGGCCTCTGACACCTGGCACTGCATCGCTAGCAAACCAGGTTTGCTAGTCTCTAAGGGGCCACAGGTCCCTGACACCAGGCACTGCATCGCTAGCAAACCAGGCTTGCTAGTCTCTAAGGGGCCACAGGTCCCTGACACCAGGCACTGCATCGCTAGCAAACCAGGCTTGCCAGTCTCTAAGGGGCCACAGGCCTCTGACACCGGGCACTGCATCGCTAGCAAACCAGGCTTGCTAGTCTCTAAGGGGGCACAGGTCCCTGACACCAGGCACTGCATCGCTAGCAAACCAGGCTTGCCAGTCTCTAAGGGGCCACAGGCCTGTGACACCGGGCACTGCATCGCTAGCAAACCAGGCTTGCCAGTCTCTAAGGGGCCACAGGCCTCTGACACCGGGCACTGCATCGCTAGCAAACCAGGTTTGCTGGTCTCTAAGGGGCCACGGGCCTCTGACACCTGGCACTGCATCGCTAGCAAACCAGGTTTGCTAGTCTCTAAGGGGCCACAGGTCCCTGACACCAGGCACTGCATCGCTAGCAAACCAGGCTTGCTAGTCTCTAAGGGCCACAGGTCCCTGACACCAGGCACTGCATCGCTAGCAAACCAGGCTTGCCAGTCTCTAAGGGGCCACAGGCCTCTGACACCGGGCACTGCATCGCTAGCAAACCAGGCTTGCTAGTCTCTAAGGGGGCACAGGTCCCTGACACCAGGCACTGCATCGCTAGCAAACCAGGCTTGCCAGTCTCTAAGGGGCCACAGGCCTGTGACACCGGGCACTGCATCGCTAGCAAACCAGGCTTGCCAGTCTCTAAGGGGCCACAGGCCTCTGACACCGGGCACTGCATCGCTAGCAAACCAGGCTTGCCAGTCTCTAAGGGGCCACAGGTCCCTGACACCAGGCACTGCATCGCTAGCAAACCAGGCTTGCTAGTCTCTAAGGGGCCACAGGTCCCTGACACCAGGCACTGCATCGCTAGCAAACCAGGCTTGCCAGTCTCTAAGGGGCCACAGGCCTGTGACACCGGGCACTGCATCGCTAGCAAACCAGGCTTGCCAGTCTCTAAGGGGCCACAGGCCTCTGACACCGGGCACTGCATCGCTAGCAAACCAGGCTTGCCAGTCTCTAAGGGGCCACAGGCCTCTGACACCGGGCACTGCATCGCTAGCAAACCAGGTTTGCTGGTCTCTAAGGGGCCACGGGCCTCTGACACCGGGCACTGCATCGCTAGCAAACCAGGTTTGCTGGTCTCTAAGGGGCCACGGGCCTCTGACACCGGGCACTGCATCGCTAGCAAACCAGGTTTGCTGGTCTCTAAGGGGCCACGGGCCTCTGACACCGGGCACTGCATCGCTAGCAAACCAGGCTTGCTAGTCTCTAAGGGGCCACAGGTCCCTGACACCAGGCACTGCATCGCTAGCAAACCAGGCTTGCTAGTCTCTAAGGGGCCACAGGTCCCTGACACCAGGCACTGCATCGCTAGCAAACCAGGCTTGCTAGTCTCTAAGGGGCCACAGGCCTCTGACACCGGGCACTGCATCGCTAGCAAACCAGGCTTGCCAGTCTCTAAGGGGCCACAGGCCTGTGACACCGGGCACTGCATCGCTAGCAAACCAGGCTTGCCAGTCTCTAAGGGGCCACAGGTCCCTGACACCAGGCACTGCATCGCTAGCAAACCAGGCTTGCTAGTCTCTAAGGGGCCACAGGTCCCTGACACCAGGCACTGCATCGCTAGCAAACCAGGTTTGCTGGTCTCTAAGGGGCCACGGGCCTCTGACACCGGGCACTGCATCGCTAGCAAACCAGGTTTGCTGGTCTCTAAGGGGCCACGGGCCTCTGACACCGGGCACTGCATCGCTAGCAAACCAGGTTTGCTGGTCTCTAAGGGGCCACGGGCCTCTGACACCTGGCACTGCATCGCTAGCAAACCAGGTTTGCTAGTCTCTAAGGGGCCACAGGTCCCTGACACCAGGCACTGCATCGCTAGCAAACCAGGCTTGCTAGTCTCTAAGGGGCCACAGGTCCCTGACACCAGGCACTGCATCGCTAGCAAACCAGGCTTGCCAGTCTCTAAGGGGCCACAGGCCTCTGACACCGGGCACTGCATCGCTAGCAAACCAGGCTTGCTAGTCTCTAAGGGGGCACAGGTCCCTGACACCAGGCACTGCATCGCTAGCAAACCAGGCTTGCCAGTCTCTAAGGGGCCACAGGCCTGTGACACCGGGCACTGCATCGCTAGCAAACCAGGCTTGCCAGTCTCTAAGGGGCCACAGGCCTCTGACACCGGGCACTGCATCGCTAGCAAACCAGGCTTGCCAGTCTCTAAGGGGCCACAGGTCCCTGACACCAGGCACTGCATCTCTAGCAAACCAGGCTTGCTAGTCTCTAAGGGGCCACAGGTCCCTGACACCGGGCACTGCATCGCTAGCAAACCAGGCTTGCCAGTCTCTAAGGGGCCACAGGCCTCTGACACCGGACACTGCATCGCTAGCAAACCAGGCTTGCCAGTCTCTAAGGGGCCACAGGCCTCTGACACCGGGCACTGCATCGCTAGCAAACCAGGCTTGCCAGTCTCTAAGGGGCCACAGGGGCCTCTGACACCGGGCACTGCATCGCTAGCAAACCAGGCTTGCCAGTCTCTAAGGGGCCACAGGAGCCTCTGACACCGGGCACTGCATCGCTAGCAAACCAGGCTTGCCAGTCTCTAAAGGGCCACAGGGGCCTCTGACACCGGGCACTGCATCGCTAGCAAACCAGGCTTGCCAGTCTCTAAGGGACCACAGGCCTCTGACACCGGGCACTGCATCGCTAGCAAACCAGGCTTGCCAGTCTCTAAGGGGCCACAGGGGCCTCTGACACCGGGCACTGCATCGCTAGCAAACCAGGTTTGCTGGTCTCTAAGGGGCCACGGGCCTCTGACACCGGGCACTGCATCGCTAGCAAACCAGGTTTGCTGGTCTCTAAGGGGCCACGGGCCTCTGACACCTGGCACTGCATCGCTAGCAAACCAGGTTTGCTAGTCTCTAAGGGGCCACAGGTCCCTGACACCAGGCACTGCATCGCTAGCAAACCAGGCTTGCTAGTCTCTAAGGGGCCACAGGTCCCTGACACCAGGCACTGCATCGCTAGCAAACCAGGCTTGCCAGTCTCTAAGGGGCCACAGGCCTCTGACACCGGGCACTGCATCGCTAGCAAACCAGGCTTGCTAGTCTCTAAGGGGGCACAGGTCCCTGACACCAGGCACTGCATCGCTAGCAAACCAGGCTTGCCAGTCTCTAAGGGGCCACAGGCCTGTGACACCGGGCACTGCATCGCTAGCAAACCAGGCTTGCCAGTCTCTAAGGGGCCACAGGCCTCTGACACCGGGCACTGCATCGCTAGCAAACCAGGCTTGCCAGTCTCTAAGGGGCCACAGGTCCCTGACACCAGGCACTGCATCGCTAGCAAACCAGGCTTGCTAGTCTCTAAGGGGCCACAGGTCCCTGACACCAGGCACTGCATCGCTAGCAAACCAGGCTTGCCAGTCTCTAAGGGGCCACAGGCCTGTGACACCGGGCACTGCATCGCTAGCAAACCAGGCTTGCCAGTCTCTAAGGGGCCACAGGCCTCTGACACCGGGCACTGCATCGCTAGCAAACCAGGCTTGCCAGTCTCTAAGGGGCCACAGGCCTCTGACACCGGGCACTGCATCGCTAGCAAACCAGGTTTGCTGGTCTCTAAGGGGCCACGGGCCTCTGACACCGGGCACTGCATCGCTAGCAAACCAGGTTTGCTGGTCTCTAAGGGGCCACGGGCCTCTGACACCGGGCACTGCATCGCTAGCAAACCAGGTTTGCTGGTCTCTAAGGGGCCACGGGCCTCTGACACCGGGCACTGCATCGCTAGCAAACCAGGCTTGCTAGTCTCTAAGGGGCCACAGGTCCCTGACACCAGGCACTGCATCGCTAGCAAACCAGGCTTGCTAGTCTCTAAGGGGCCACAGGTCCCTGACACCAGGCACTGCATCGCTAGCAAACCAGGCTTGCTAGTCTCTAAGGGGCCACAGGCCTCTGACACCGGGCACTGCATCGCTAGCAAACCAGGCTTGCCAGTCTCTAAGGGGCCACAGGCCTGTGACACCGGGCACTGCATCGCTAGCAAACCAGGCTTGCCAGTCTCTAAGGGGCCACAGGTCCCTGACACCAGGCACTGCATCGCTAGCAAACCAGGCTTGCTAGTCTCTAAGGGGCCACAGGTCCCTGACACCAGGCACTGCATCGCTAGCAAACCAGGTTTGCTGGTCTCTAAGGGGCCACGGGCCTCTGACACCGGGCACTGCATCGCTAGCAAACCAGGTTTGCTGGTCTCTAAGGGGCCACGGGCCTCTGACACCGGGCACTGCATCGCTAGCAAACCAGGTTTGCTGGTCTCTAAGGGGCCACGGGCCTCTGACACCTGGCACTGCATCGCTAGCAAACCAGGTTTGCTAGTCTCTAAGGGGCCACAGGTCCCTGACACCAGGCACTGCATCGCTAGCAAACCAGGCTTGCTAGTCTCTAAGGGGCCACAGGTCCCTGACACCAGGCACTGCATCGCTAGCAAACCAGGCTTGCCAGTCTCTAAGGGGCCACAGGCCTCTGACACCGGGCACTGCATCGCTAGCAAACCAGGCTTGCTAGTCTCTAAGGGGGCACAGGTCCCTGACACCAGGCACTGCATCGCTAGCAAACCAGGCTTGCCAGTCTCTAAGGGGCCACAGGCCTGTGACACCGGGCACTGCATCGCTAGCAAACCAGGCTTGCCAGTCTCTAAGGGGCCACAGGCCTCTGACACCGGGCACTGCATCGCTAGCAAACCAGGCTTGCCAGTCTCTAAGGGGCCACAGGTCCCTGACACCAGGCACTGCATCGCTAGCAAACCAGGCTTGCTAGTCTCTAAGGGGCCACAGGTCCCTGACACCAGGCACTGCATCGCTAGCAAACCAGGCTTGCCAGTCTCTAAGGGGCCACAGGCCTGTGACACCGGGCACTGCATCGCTAGCAAACCAGGCTTGCCAGTCTCTAAGGGGCCACAGGCCTCTGACACCGGGCACTGCATCGCTAGCAAACCAGGCTTGCCAGTCTCTAAGGGGCCACAGGCCTCTGACACCGGGCACTGCATCGCTAGCAAACCAGGCTTGCTAGTCTCTAAGGGGCCACAGGTCCCTGACACCAGGCACTGCATCGCTAGCAAACCAGGCTTGCCAGTCTCTAAGGGGCCACAGGCCTCTGACACCGGGCACTGCATCGCTAGCAAACCAGGCTTGCCAGTCTCTAAGGGGCCACAGGCCTCTGACACCGGGCACTGCATCGCTAGCAAACCAGGCTTGCCAGTCTCTAAGGGGCCACAGGCCTCTGACACCGGGCACTGCATCGCTAGCAAACCAGGCTTGCCAGTCTCTAAGGGGCCACAGGCCTGTGACACCGGGCACTGCATCGCTAGCAAACCAGGCTGGCCAGTCTCTAAGGGGCCACAGGTCCCTGACACCAGGCACTGCATCGCTAGCAAACCAGGCTTGCTAGTCTCTAAGGGGCCACAGGTCCCTGACACCAGGCACTGCATCGCTAGCAAACCAGGTTTGCTGGTCTCTAAGGGGCCACAGGCCTCTGACACCGGGCACTGCATCGCTAGCAAACCAGGTTTGCTGGTCTCTAAGGGGCCACGTGCCTCTGACACCTGGCACTGCATCGCTAGCAAACCAGGTTTGCTAGTCTCTAAGGGGCCACAGGTCCCTGACACCAGGCACTGCATCGCTAGCAAACCAGGTTTGCTGGTCTCTAAGGGGCCACGGGCCTCTGACACCGGGCACTGCATCGCTAGCAAACCAGGTTTGCTGGTCTCTAAGGGGCCACGGGCCTCTGACACCTGGCACTGCATCGCTAGCAAACCAGGTTTGCTAGTCTCTAAGGGGCCACAGGCCTGTGACACCGGGCACTGCATCGCTAGCAAACCAGGCTTGCCAGTCTCTAAGGGGCCACAGGCCTCTGACACCGGGCACTGCATCGCTAGCAAACCAGGCTTGCTAGTCTCTAAGGGGCCACAGGTCCCTGACACCGGGCACTGCATCGCTAGCAAACCAGGTTTGCTGGTCTCTAAGGGGCCACGGGCCTCTGACACCTGGCACTGCATCGCTAGCAAACCAGGTTTGCTAGTCTCTAAGGGGCCACAGGTCCCTGACACCAGGCACTGCATCGCTAGCAAAACCAGGCTTGCTAGTCTCTAAGGGGCCACAGGTCCCTGACACCAGGCACTGCATCGCTAGCAAACCAGGCTTGCTAGTCTCTAAGGGGCCACAGGTCCCTGACACCAGGCACTGCATCGCTAGCAAACCAGGCTTGCTAGTCTCTAAGGGGCCACAGGCCTCTGACACCAGGCACTGCATCGCTAGCAAACCAGGCTTGCTAGTCTCTAAGGGGCCACAGGTCCCTGACACCAGGCACTGCATCGCTAGCAAACCAGGCTTGCTAGTCTCTAAGGGGCCACAGGCCTCTGACACCGGGCACTGCATCGCTAGCAAACCAGGCTTGCCAGTCTCTAAGGGGCCACAGGCCTCTGACACCGGGCACTGCATCGCTAGCAAACCAGGCTTGCTAGTCTCTAAGGGGCCACAGGTCCCTGACACCGGGCACTGCATCGCTAGCAAACCAGGTTTGCTGGTCTCTAAGGGGCCACAGGCCTCTGACACCAGGCACTGCATCGCTAGCAAACCAGGCTTGCCAGTCTCTAAGGGGCCACAGGCCTGTGACACCGGGCACTGCATCGCTAGCAAACCAGGCTTGCCAGTCTCTAAGGGGCCACAGGTCCCTGACACCAGGCACTGCATCGCTAGCAAACCAGGCTTGCTAGTCTCTAAGGGGCCACAGGTCCCTGACACCAGGCACTGCATCGCTAGCAAACCAGGTTTGCTGGTCTCTAAGGGGCCACGGGCCTCTGACACCGGGCACTGCATCGCTAGCAAACCAGGTTTGCTGGTCTCTAAGGGGCCACGGGCCTCTGACACCGGGCACTGCATCGCTAGCAAACCAGGTTTGCTGGTCTCTAAGGGGCCACGGGCCTCTGACACCTGGCACTGCATCGCTAGCAAACCAGGTTTGCTAGTCTCTAAGGGGCCACAGGTCCCTGACACCAGGCACTGCATCGCTAGCAAACCAGGCTTGCTAGTCTCTAAGGGGCCACAGGTCCCTGACACCAGGCACTGCATCGCTAGCAAACCAGGTTTGCTGGTCTCTAAGGGGCCACGGGCCTCTGACACCGGGCACTGCATCGCTAGCAAACCAGGTTTGCTGGTCTCTAAGGGGCCACGGGCCTCTGACACCTGGCACTGCATCGCTAGCAAACCAGGTTTGCTAGTCTCTAAGGGGCCACAGGTCCCTGACACCAGGCACTGCATCGCTAGCAAACCAGGTTTGCTGGTCTCTAAGGGGCCACGGGCCTCTGACACCGGGCACTGCATCGCTAGCAAACCAGGTTTGCTGGTCTCTAAGGGGCCACGGGCCTCTGACACCTGGCACTGCATCGCTAGCAAACCAGGTTTGCTAGTCTCTAAGGGGCCACAGGCCTGTGACACCGGGCACTGCATCGCTAGCAAACCAGGCTTGCCAGTCTCTAAGGGGCCACAGGCCTCTGACACCGGGCACTGCATCGCTAGCAAACCAGGCTTGCTAGTCTCTAAGGGGCCACAGGTCCCTGACACCGGGCACTGCATCGCTAGCAAACCAGGTTTGCTGGTCTCTAAGGGGCCACGGGCCTCTGACACCTGGCACTGCATCGCTAGCAAACCAGGTTTGCTAGTCTCTAAGGGGCCACAGGTCCCTGACACCAGGCACTGCATCGCTAGCAAACCAGGCTTGCTAGTCTCTAAGGGGCCACAGGTCCCTGACACCAGGCACTGCATCGCTAGCAAACCAGGCTTGCTAGTCTCTAAGGGGCCACAGGTCCCTGACACCAGGCACTGCATCGCTAGCAAACCAGGCTTGCTAGTCTCTAAGGGGCCACAGGCCTCTGACACCAGGCACTGCATCGCTAGCAAACCAGGTTTGCTAGTCTCTAAGGGGCCACAGGTCCCTGACACCAGGCACTGCATCGCTAGCAAACCAGGTTTGCTGGTCTCTAAGGGGCCACGGGCCTCTGACACCGGGCACTGCATCGCTAGCAAACCAGGTTTGCTGGTCTCTAAGGGGCCACGGGCCTCTGACACCGGGCACTGCATCGCTAGCAAACCAGGTTTGCTGGTCTCTAAGGGGCCACGGGCCTCTGACACCGGGCACTGCATCGCTAGCAAACCAGGTTTGCTGGTCTCTAAGGGGCCACGGGCCTCTGACACCGGGCACTGCATCGCTAGCAAACCAGGTTTGCTGGTCTCTAAGGGGCCACGGGCCTCTGACACCGGGCACTGCATCGCTAGCAAACCAGGTTTGCTGGTCTCTAAGGGGCCACGGGCCTCTGACACCGGGCACTGCATCGCTAGCAAACCAGGTTTGCTGGTCTCTAAGGGGCCACGGGCCTCTGACACCGGGCACTGCATCGCTAGCAAACCAGGTTTGCTGGTCTCTAAGGGGCCACGGGCCTCTGACACCGGGCACTGCATCGCTAGCAAACCAGGCTTGCCAGTCTCTAAGGGGCCACAGGCCTGTGACACCGGGCACTGCATCGCTAGCAAACCAGGCTTGCCAGTCTCTAAGGGGCCACAGGCCTCTGACACCGGGCACTGCATCGCTAGCAAACCAGGCTTGCCAGTCTCTAAGGGGCCACAGGTCCCTGACACCAGGCACTGCATCGCTAGCAAACCAGGCTTGCTAGTCTCTAAGGGGCCACAGGTCCCTGACACCGGGCACTGCATCGCTAGCAAACCAGGCTTGCCAGTCTCTAAGGGGCCACAGGCCTCTGACACCGGGCACTGCATCGCTAGCAAACCAGGCTTGCCAGTCTCTAAGGGGCCACAGGCCTCTGACACCGGGCACTGCATCGCTAGCAAACCAGGCTTGCCAGTCTCTAAGGGGCCACAGGGGCCTCTGACACCGGGCACTGCATCGCTAGCAAACCAGGCTTGCCAGTCTCTAAGGGGCCACAGGGGCCTCTGACACCGGGCACTGCATCGCTAGCAAACCAGGCTTGCCAGTCTCTAAGGGGCCACAGGGGCCTCTGACACCGGGCACTGCATCGCTAGCAAACCAGGCTTGCCAGTCTCTAAGGGGCCACAGGCCTCTGACACCGGGCACTGCATCGCTAGCAAACCAGGCTTGCCAGTCTCTAAGGGGCCACAGGGGCCTCTGACACCGGGCACTGCATCGCTAGCAAACCAGGTTTGCTGGTCTCTAAGGGGCCACGGGCCTCTGACACCGGGCACTGCATCGCTAGCAAACCAGGTTTGCTGGTCTCTAAGGGGCCACGGGCCTCTGACACCTGGCACTGCATCGCTAGCAAACCAAGCTTGCTAGTCTCTAAGGGGCCACAGGTCCCTGACACCAGGCACTGCATCGCTAGCAAACCAGGCTTGCTAGTCTCTAAGGGGCCACAGGCCTCTGACACCGGGCACTGCATCGCTAGCAAACCAGGCTTGCCAGTCTCTAAGGGGCCACAGGCCTCTGACACCGGGCACTGCATCGCTAGCAAACCAGGTTTGCTGGTCTCTAAGGGGCCACAGGTCCCTGACACCAGGCACTGCATCGCTAGCAAACGAGGTTTGCCGGTCTCTAAGGGGCCACAGGCCTCTGACACCAGGCACTGCATCGCTAGCAAACCAGGCTTGCCAGTCTCTAAGGGGCCACAGGTCCCTGACACCAGGCACTGCATCGCTAGCAAACCAGGCTTGCTAGTCTCTAAGGGGCCACAGGTCCCTGACACCAGGCACTGCATCGCTAGCAAACCAGGTTTGCTGGTCTCTAAGGGGCCACGGGCCTCTGACACCGGGCACTGCATCGCTAGCAAACCAGGTTTGCTGGTCTCTAAGGGGCCACGGGCCTCTGACACCGGGCACTGCATCGCTAGCAAACCAGGTTTGCTGGTCTCTAAGGGGCCACGGGCCTCTGACACCTGGCACTGCATCGCTAGCAAACCAGGTTTGCTAGTCTCTAAGGGGCCACAGGTCCCTGACACCAGGCACTGCATCGCTAGCAAACCAGGCTTGCTAGTCTCTAAGGGGCCACAGGTCCCTGACACCAGGCACTGCATCGCTAGCAAACCAGGTTTGCTGGTCTCTAAGGGGCCACGGGCCTCTGACACCGGGCACTGCATCGCTAGCAAACCAGGTTTGCTGGTCTCTAAGGGGCCACGGGCCTCTGACACCTGGCACTGCATCGCTAGCAAACCAGGTTTGCTAGTCTCTAAGGGGCCACAGGTCCCTGACACCAGGCACTGCATCGCTAGCAAACCAGGTTTGCTGGTCTCTAAGGGGCCACGGGCCTCTGACACCGGGCACTGCATCGCTAGCAAACCAGGTTTGCTGGTCTCTAAGGGGCCACGGGCCTCTGACACCTGGCACTGCATCGCTAGCAAACCAGGTTTGCTAGTCTCTAAGGGGCCACAGGCCTGTGACACCGGGCACTGCATCGCTAGCAAACCAGGCTTGCCAGTCTCTAAGGGGCCACAGGCCTCTGACACCGGGCACTGCATCGCTAGCAAACCAGGCTTGCTAGTCTCTAAGGGGCCACAGGTCCCTGACACCGGGCACTGCATCGCTAGCAAACCAGGTTTGCTGGTCTCTAAGGGGCCACGGGCCTCTGACACCTGGCACTGCATCGCTAGCAAACCAGGTTTGCTAGTCTCTAAGGGGCCACAGGTCCCTGACACCAGGCACTGCATCGCTAGCAAACCAGGCTTGCTAGTCTCTAAGGGGCCACAGGTCCCTGACACCAGGCACTGCATCGCTAGCAAACCAGGCTTGCTAGTCTCTAAGGGGCCACAGGTCCCTGACACCAGGCACTGCATCACTAGCAAACCAGGCTTGCTAGTCTCTAAGGGGCCACAGGCCTCTGACACCAGGCACTGCATCGCTAGCAAACCAGGTTTGCTAGTCTCTAAGGGGCCACAGGTCCCTGACACCAGGCACTGCATCGCTAGCAAACCAGGTTTGCTGGTCTCTAAGGGGCCACGGGCCTCTGACACCGGGCACTGCATCGCTAGCAAACCAGGTTTGCTGGTCTCTAAGGGGCCACGGGCCTCTGACACCGGGCACTGCATCGCTAGCAAACCAGGTTTGCTGGTCTCTAAGGGGCCACGGGCCTCTGACACCGGGCACTGCATCGCTAGCAAACCAGGTTTGCTGGTCTCTAAGGGGCCACGGGCCTCTGACACCGGGCACTGCATCGCTAGCAAACCAGGTTTGCTGGTCTCTAAGGGGCCACGGGCCTCTGACACCGGGCACTGCATCGCTAGCAAACCAGGTTTGCTGGTCTCTAAGGGGCCACGGGCCTCTGACACCGGGCACTGCATCGCTAGCAAACCAGGTTTGCCGGTCTCTAAGGGGCCACGGGCCTCTGACACCGGGCACTGCATCGCTAGCAAACCAGGTTTGCCGGTCTCTAAGGGGCCACGGGCCTCTGACACCGGGCACTGCATCGCTAGCAAACCAGGCTTGCCAGTCTCTAAGGGGCCACAGGCCTCTGACACCGGGCACTGCATCGCTAGCAAACCAGGCTTGCCAGTCTCTAAGGGGCCACAGGCCTCTGACACCGGGCACTGCATCGCTAGCAAACCAGGCTTGCCAGTCTCTAAGGGGCCACAGGTCCCTGACACCAGGCACTGCATCGCTAGCAAACCAGGCTTGCTAGTCTCTAAGGGGCCACAGGTCCCTGACACCGGGCACTGCATCGCTAGCAAACCAGGCTTGCCAGTCTCTAAGGGGCCACAGGCCTCTGACACCGGGCACTGCATCGCTAGCAACCCAGGCTTGCCAGTCTCTAAGGGGCCACAGGCCTCTGACACCGGGCACTGCATCGCTAGCAAACCAGGCTTGCCAGTCTCTAAGGGGCCACAGGGGCCTCTGACACCGGGCACTGCATCGCTAGCAAACCAGGCTTGCCAGTCTCTAAGGGGCCACAGGGGCCTCTGACACCGGGCACTGCATCGCTAGCAAACCAGGCTTGCCAGTCTCTAAGGGGCCACAGGGGCCTCTGACACCGGGCACTGCATCGCTAGCAAACCAGGCTTGCCAGTCTCTAAGGGGCCACAGGCCTCTGACACCGGGCACTGCATCGCTAGCAAACCAGGCTTGCCAGTCTCTAAGGGGCCACAGGGGCCTCTGACACCGGGCACTGCATCGCTAGCAAACCAGGTTTGCTGGTCTCTAAGGGCCACGGGCCTCTGACACCGGGCACTGCATCGCTAGCAAACCAGGTTTGCTGGTCTCTAAGGGGCCACGGGCCTCTGACACCTGGCACTGCATCGCTAGCAAACCAGGTTTGCTAGTCTCTAAGGGGCCACAGGTCCCTGACACCAGGCACTGCATCGCTAGCAAACCAGGCTTGCTAGTCTCTAAGGGGCCACAGGTCCCTGACACCAGGCACTGCATCGCTAGCAAACCAGGCTTGCCAGTCTCTAAGGGGCCACAGGCCTCTGACACCGGGCACTGCATCGCTAGCAAACCAGGTTTGCTGGTCTCTAAGGGGCCACGGGCCTCTGACACCGGGCACTGCATCGCTAGCAAACCAGGCTTGCCAGTCTCTAAGGGGCCACAGGCCTCTGACACCGGGCACTGCATCGCTAGCAAACCAGGCTTGCCAGTCTCTAAGGGGCCACAGGCCTCTGACACCGGGCACTGCATCGCTAGCAAACCAGGCTTGCCAGTCTCTAAGGGGCCACAGGTCCCTGACACCAGGCACTGCATCGCTAGCAAACCAGGCTTGCTAGTCTCTAAGGGGCCACAGGTCCCTGACACCGGGCATTGCATCGCTAGCAAACCAGGCTTGCCAGTCTCTAAGGGGCCACAGGCCTCTGACACCGGGCACTGCATCGCTAGCAAACCAGGCTTGCCAGTCTCTAAGGGGCCACAGGCCTCTGACACCGGGCACTGCATCGCTAGCAAACCAGGCTTGCCAGTCTCTAAGGGGCCACAGGGGCCTCTGACACCGGGCACTGCATCGCTAGCAAACCAGGCTTGCCAGTCTCTAAGGGGCCACAGGGGCCTCTGACACCGGGCACTGCATCGCTAGCAAACCAGGCTTGCCAGTCTCTAAAGGGCCACAGGGGCCTCTGACACCGGGCACTGCATCGCTAGCAAACCAGGCTTGCCAGTCTCTAAGGGACCACAGGCCTCTGACACCGGGCACTGCATCGCTAGCAAACCAGGCTTGCCAGTCTCTAAGGGGCCACAGGGGCCTCTGACACCGGGCACTGCATCGCTAGCAAACCAGGTTTGCTGGTCTCTAAGGGGCCACGGGCCTCTGACACCGGGCACTGCATCGCTAGCAAACCAGGTTTGCTGGTCTCTAAGGGGCCACGGGCCTCTGACACCTGGCACTGCATCGCTAGCAAACCAGGTTTGCTAGTCTCTAAGGGGCCACAGGTCCCTGACACCAGGCACTGCATCGCTAGCAAACCAGGCTTGCTAGTCTCTAAGGGGCCACAGGTCCCTGACACCAGGCACTGCATCGCTAGCAAACCAGGCTTGCCAGTCTCTAAGGGGCCACAGGCCTCTGACACCGGGCACTGCATCGCTAGCAAACCAGGCTTGCTAGTCTCTAAGGGGGCACAGGTCCCTGACACCGGGCACTGCATCGCTAGCAAACCAGGCTTGCCAGTCTCTAAGGGGCCACAGGCCTGTGACACCGGGCACTGCATCGCTAGCAAACCAGGCTTGCCAGTCTCTAAGGGGCCACAGGCCTCTGACACCGGGCACTGCATCGCTAGCAAACCAGGCTTGCCAGTCTCTAAGGGGCCACAGGTCCCTGACACCAGGCACTGCATCGCTAGCAAACCAGGCTTGCTAGTCTCTAAGGGGCCACAGGTCCCTGACACCAGGCACTGCATCGCTAGCAAACCAGGCTTGCCAGTCTCTAAGGGGCCACAGGCCTGTGACACCGGGCACTGCATCGCTAGCAAACCAGGCTTGCCAGTCTCTAAGGGGCCACAGGCCTCTGACACCGGGCACTGCATCGCTAGCAAACCAGGCTTGCCAGTCTCTAAGGGGCCACAGGCCTCTGACACCGGGCACTGCATCGCTAGCAAACCAGGCTTGCTAGTCTCTAAGGGGCCACAGGTCCCTGACACCAGGCACTGCATCGCTAGCAAACCAGGCTTGCCAGTCTCTAAGGGGCCACAGGCCTCTGACACCGGGCACTGCATCGCTAGCAAACCAGGCTTGCCAGTCTCTAAGGGGCCACAGGCCTCTGACACCGGGCACTGCATCGCTAGCAAACCAGGCTTGCCAGTCTCTAAGGGGCCACAGGGGCCTCTGACACCGGGCACTGCATCGCTAGCAAACCAGGTTTGCTAGTCTCTAAGGGGCCACAGGTCCCTGACACCAGGCACTGCATCGCTAGCAAACCAGGCTTGCTAGTCTCTAAGGGGCCACAGGTCCCTGACACCAGGCACTGCATCGCTAGCAAACCAGGTTTGCTGGTCTCTAAGGGGCCACGGGCCTCTGACACCGGGCACTGCATCGCTAGCAAACCAGGTTTGCTGGTCTCTAAGGGGCCACGGGCCTCTGACACCTGGCACTGCATCGCTAGCAAACCAGGTTTGCTAGTCTCTAAGGGGCCACAGGTCCCTGACACCAGGCACTGCATCGCTAGCAAACCAGGTTTGCTGGTCTCTAAGGGGCCACGGGCCTCTGACACCGGGCACTGCATCGCTAGCAAACCAGGTTTGCTGGTCTCTAAGGGGCCACGGGCCTCTGACACCTGGCACTGCATCGCTAGCAAACCAGGTTTGCTAGTCTCTAAGGGGCCACAGGCCTGTGACACCGGGCACTGCATCGCTAGCAAACCAGGCTTGCCAGTCTCTAAGGGGCCACAGGCCTCTGACACCGGGCACTGCATCGCTAGCAAACCAGGCTTGCTAGTCTCTAAGGGGCCACAGGTCCCTGACACCGGGCACTGCATCGCTAGCAAACCAGGTTTGCTGGTCTCTAAGGGGCCACGGGCCTCTGACACCTGGCACTGCATCGCTAGCAAACCAGGTTTGCTAGTCTCTAAGGGGCCACAGGTCCCTGACACCAGGCACTGCATAGCTAGCAAACCAGGCTTGCTAGTCTCTAAGGGGCCACAGGTCCCTGACACCAGGCACTGCATCGCTAGCAAACCAGGCTTGCTAGTCTCTAAGGGGCCACAGGTCCCTGACACCAGGCACTGCATCGCTAGCAAACCAGGCTTGCTAGTCTCTAAGGGGCCACAGGCCTCTGACACCAGGCACTGCATCGCTAGCAAACCAGGCTTGCCAGTCTCTAAGGGGCCACAGGCCTCTGACACCGGGCACTGCATCGCTAGCAAACCAGGCTTGCCAGTCTCTAAGGGGCCACAGGCCTCTGACACCGGGCACTGCATCGCGAGCAAACCAGGCTTGCTAGTCTCTAAGGGGCCACAGGTCCCTGACACCAGGCACTGCATCGCTAGCAAACCAGGCTTGCCAGTCTCTAAGGGGCCACAGGCCTGTGACACCGGGCACTGCATCGCTAGCAAACCAGGCTTGCCAGTCTCTAAGGGGCCACAGGCCTCTGACACCGGGCACTGCATCGCTAGCAAACCAGGCTTGCCAGTCTCTAAGGGGCCACAGGCCTCTGACACCGGGCACTGCATCGCTAGCAAACCAGGCTTGCTAGTCTCTAAGGGGCCACAGGTCCCTGACACCGGGCACTGCATCGCTAGCAAACCAGGCTTGCTGGTCTCTAAGGGGCCACGGGCCTCTGACACCGGGCACTGCATCGCTAGCAAACCAGGTTTGCTGGTCTCTAAGGGGCCACAGGCCTCTGACACCGGGCACTGCATCGCTAGCAAACCAGGTTTGCTAGTCTCTAAGGGGCCACAGGTCCCTGACACCAGGCACTGCATCGCTAGCAAACCAGGTTTGCTGGTCTCTAAGGGGCCACGGGCCTCTGACACCGGGCACTGCATCGCTAGCAAACCAGGTTTGCTGGTCTCTAAGGGGCCACAGGCCTCTGACACCGGGCACTGCATCGCTAGCAAACCAGGTTTGCTGGTCTCTAAGGGGCCACGGGCCTCTGACACCGGGCACTGCATCGCTAGCAAACCAGGTTTGCTGGTCTCTAAGGGGCCACGGGCCTCTGACACCGGGCACTGCATCGCTAGCAAACCAGGTTTGCTGGTCTCTAAGGGGCCACGGGCCTCTGACACCGGGCACTGCATCGCTAGCAAACCAGGTTTGCTGGTCTCTAAGGGGCCACGGGCCTCTGACACCGGGCACTGCATCGCTAGCAAACCAGGTTTGCTGGTCTCTAAGGGGCCACGGGCCTCTGACACCGGGCACTGCATCGCTAGCAAACCAGGTTTGCTGGTCTCTAAGGGGCCACGGGCCTCTGACACCGGGCACTGCATCGCTAGCAAACCAGGTTTGCTGGTCTCTAAGGGGCCACGGGCCTCTGACACCGGGCACTGCATCGCTAGCAAACCAGGTTTGCTGGTCTCTAAGGGGCCACGGGCCTCTGACACCGGGCACTGCATCGCTAGCAAACCAGGTTTGCTGGTCTCTAAGGGGCCACGGGCCTCTGACACCGGGCACTGCATCGCTAGCAAACCAGGTTTGCTGGTCTCTAAGGGGCCACGGGCCTCTGACACCGGGCACTGCATCGCTAGCAAACCAGGCTTGCCGGTCTCTAAGGGGCCACGGGCCTGTGACACCGGGCACTGCATCGCTAGCAAACCAGGCTTGCCAGTCTCTAAGGGGCCACAGGCCTCTGACACCGGGCACTGCATCGCTAGCAAACCAGGCTTGCCAGTCTCTAAGGGGCCACAGGTCCCTGACACCAGGCACTGCATCGCTAGCAAACCAGGCTTGCTAGTCTCTAAGGGGCCACAGGTCCCTGACACCAGGCACTGCATCGCTAGCAAACCAGGCTTGCCAGTCTCTAAGGGGCCACAGGCCTGTGACACCGGGCACTGCATCGCTAGCAAACCAGGTTTGCTGGTCTCTAAGGGGCCACGGGCCTCTGACACCGGGCACTGCATCGCTAGCAAACCAGGCTTGCTGGTCTCTAAGGGGCCACAGGTCCCTGACACCAGGCACTGCATCGCTAGCAAACCAGGCTTGCCAGTCTCTAAGGGGCCACAGGCCTGTGACACCGGGCACTGCATCGCTAGCAAACCAGGTTTGCTGGTCTCTAAGGGGCCACGGGCCTCTGACACCGGGCACTGCATCGCGAGCAAACCAGGCTTGCTAGTCTCTAAGGGGCCACAGGTCCCTGACACCAGGCACTGCATCGCTAGCAAACCAGGCTTGCCAGTCTCTAAGGGGCCACAGGCCTGTGACACCGGGCACTGCATCGCTAGCAAACCAGGCTTGCCAGTCTCTAAGGGGCCACAGGCCTCTGACACCGGGCACTGCATCGCTAGCAAACCAGGCTTGCCAGTCTCTAAGGGGCCACAGGCCTCTGACACCGGGCACTGCATCGCTAGCAAACCAGGCTTGCTAGTCTCTAAGGGGCCACAGGTCCCTGACACCGGGCACTGCATCGCTAGCAAACCAGGCTTGCTGGTCTCTAAGGGGCCACGGGCCTCTGACACCGGGCACTGCATCGCTAGCAAACCAGGTTTGCTGGTCTCTAAGGGGCCACAGGCCTCTGACACCGGGCACTGCATCGCTAGCAAACCAGGCTTGCTAGTCTCTAAGGGGCCACAGGTCCCTGACACCAGGCACTGCATCGCTAGCAAACCAGGCTTGCCAGTCTCTAAGGGGCCACAGGCCTGTGACACCGGGCACTGCATCGCTAGCAAACCAGGCTTGCCAGTCTCTAAGGGGCCACAGGTCCCTGACACCGGGCACTGCATCGCTAGCAAACCAGGTTTGCTGGTCTCTAAGGGGCCACGGGCCTCTGACACCTGGCACTGCATCGCTAGCAAACCAGGTTTGCTAGTCTCTAAGGGGCCACAGGTCCCTGACACCAGGCACTGCATCGCTAGCAAACCAGGTTTGCTGGTCTCTAAGGGGCCACGGGCCTCTGACACCGGGCACTGCATCGCTAGCAAACCAGGTTTGCTGGTCTCTAAGGGGCCACGGGCCTCTGACACCGGGCACTGCATCGCTAGCAAACCAGGTTTGCTGGTCTCTAAGGGGCCACGGGCCTCTGACACCGGGCACTGCATCGCTAGCAAACCAGGTTTGCTGGTCTCTAAGGGGCCACGGGCCTCTGACACCGGGCACTGCATCGCGAGCAAACCAGGCTTGCTAGTCTCTAAGGGGCCACAGGTCCCTGACACCAGGCACTGCATCGCTAGCAAACCAGGCTTGCCAGTCTCTAAGGGGCCACAGGCCTGTGACACCGGGCACTGCATCGCTAGCAAACCAGGCTTGCCAGTCTCTAAGGGGCCACAGGCCTCTGACACCGGGCACTGCATCGCTAGCAAACCAGGCTTGCCAGTCTCTAAGGGGCCACAGGCCTCTGACACCGGGCACTGCATCGCTAGCAAACCAGGCTTGCTAGTCTCTAAGGGGCCACAGGTCCCTGACACCGGGCACTGCATCGCTAGCAAACCAGGCTTGCTGGTCTCTAAGGGGCCACGGGCCTCTGACACCGGGCACTGCATCGCTAGCAAACCAGGTTTGCTGGTCTCTAAGGGGCCACAGGCCTCTGACACCGGGCACTGCATCGCTAGCAAACCAGGCTTGCTAGTCTCTAAGGGGCCACAGGTCCCTGACACCAGGCACTGCATCGCTAGCAAACCAGGCTTGCCAGTCTCTAAGGGGCCACAGGCCTGTGACACCGGGCACTGCATCGCTAGCAAACCAGGCTTGCCAGTCTCTAAGGGGCCACAGGTCCCTGACACCGGGCACTGCATCGCTAGCAAACCAGGTTTGCTGGTCTCTAAGGGGCCACGGGCCTCTGACACCTGGCACTGCATCGCTAGCAAACCAGGTTTGCTAGTCTCTAAGGGGCCACAGGTCCCTGACACCAGGCACTGCATCGCTAGCAAACCAGGTTTGCTGGTCTCTAAGGGGCCACGGGCCTCTGACACCGGGCACTGCATCGCTAGCAAACCAGGTTTGCTGGTCTCTAAGGGGCCACGGGCCTCTGACACCGGGCACTGCATCGCTAGCAAACCAGGTTTGCTGGTCTCTAAGGGGCCACGGGCCTCTGACACCGGGCACTGCATCGCTAGCAAACCAGGTTTGCTGGTCTCTAAGGGGCCACGGGCCTCTGACACCGGGCACTGCATCGCTAGCAAACCAGGTTTGCTGGTCTCTAAGGGGCCACGGGCCTCTGACACCGGGCACTGCATCGCTAGCAAACCAGGTTTGCTGGTCTCTAAGGGGCCACGGGCCTCTGACACCGGGCACTGCATCGCTAGCAAACCAGGTTTGCTGGTCTCTAAGGGGCCACGGGCCTCTGACACCGGGCACTGCATCGCTAGCAAACCAGGTTTGCTGGTCTCTAAGGGGCCACGGGCCTCTGACACCGGGCACTGCATCGCTAGCAAACCAGGTTTGCTGGTCTCTAAGGGGCCACGGGCCTCTGACACCGGGCACTGCATCGCTAGCAAACCAGGTTTGCTGGTCTCTAAGGGGCCACGGGCCTCTGACACCGGGCACTGCATCGCTAGCAAACCAGGTTTGCTGGTCTCTAAGGGGCCACGGGCCTCTGACACCGGGCACTGCATCGCTAGCAAACCAGGTTTGCTGGTCTCTAAGGGGCCACGGGCCTCTGACACCGGGCACTGCATCGCTAGCAAACCAGGTTTGCTGGTCTCTAAGGGGCCACGGGCCTCTGACACCGGGCACTGCATCGCTAGCAAACCAGGTTTGCTGGTCTCTAAGGGGCCACGGGCCTCTGACACCGGGCACTGCATCGCTAGCAAACCAGGTTTGCCGGTCTCTAAGGGGCCACGGGCCTCTGACACCGGGCACTGCATCGCTAGCAAACCAGGCTTGCCGGTCTCTAAGGGGCCACAGGCCTGTGACACCGGGCACTGCATCGCTAGCAAACCAGGCTTGCCAGTCTCTAAGGGGCCACAGGCCTCTGACACCGGGCACTGCATCGCTAGCAAACCAGGCTTGCCAGTCTCTAAGGGGCCACAGGTCCCTGACACCAGGCACTGCATCGCTAGCAAACCAGGCTTGCTAGTCTCTAAGGGGCCACAGGTCCCTGACACCAGGCACTGCATCGCTAGCAAACCAGGCTTGCCAGTCTCTAAGGGGCCACAGGCCTGTGACACCGGGCACTGCATCGCTAGCAAACCAGGTTTGCTGGTCTCTAAGGGGCCACGGGCCTCTGACACCGGGCACTGCATCGCTAGCAAACCAGGTTTGCTGGTCTCTAAGGGGCCACGGGCCTCTGACACCGGGCACTGCATCTCTAGCAAACCAGGTTTGCTGGTCTCTAAGGGGCCACGGGCCTCTGACACCGGGCACTGCATCGCTAGCAAACCAGGTTTGCTGGTCTCTAAGGGGCCACGGGCCTCTGACACCGGGCACTGCATCGTTAGCAAACCAGGTTTGCTGGTCTCTAAAGGGCCACGGGCCTCTGACACCGGGCACTGCATCGCTAGCAAACCAGGTTTGCTGGTCTCTAAGGGGCCACGGGCCTCTGACTCCGGGCACTGCATCGCTAGCAAACCAGGTTTGCTGGTCTCTAAGGGGCCACGGGCCTCTGACACCGGGCACTGCATCGCTAGCAAACCAGGTTTGCTGGTCTCTAAGGGGCCACAGGCCTCTGACACCGGGCACTGCATCGCTAGCAAACCAGGCTTGCCGGTCTCTAAGGGGCCACGGGCCTCTGACACCGGGCACTGCATCGCTAGCAAACCAGGCTTGCCAGTCTCTAAGGGGCCACAGGCCTGTGACACCGGGCACTGCATCGCTAGCAAACCAGGCTTGCCAGTCTCTAAGGGGCCACAGGCCTCTGACACCGGGCACTGCATCGCTAGCAAACCAGGCTTGCCAGTCTCTAAGGGGCCACAGGTCCCTGACACCAGGCACTGCATCGCTAGCAAACCAGGCTTGCTAGTCTCTAAGGGGCCACAGGTCCCTGACACCAGGCACTGCATCGCTAGCAAACCAGGCTTGCCAGTCTCTAAGGGGCCACAGGCCTGTGACACCGGGCACTGCATCGCTAGCAAACCAGGCTTGCTAGTCTCTAAGGGGCCACAGGTCCCTGACACCAGGCACTGCATCGCTAGCAAACCAGGCTTGCCAGTCTCTAAGGGGCCACAGGTCCCTGACACCAGGCACTGCATCGCTAGCAAACCAGGCTTGCTAGTCTCTAAGGGGCCACAGGTCCCTGACACCAGGCACTGCATCGCTAGCAAACCAGGCTTGCCAGTCTCTAAGGGGCCACAGGCCTGTGACACCGGGCACTGCATCGCTAGCAAACCAGGCTTGCCAGTCTCTAAGGGGCCACGGGCCTCTGACACCGGGCACTGCATCGCTAGCAAACCAGGCTTGCCAGTCTCTAAGGGGCCACAGGTCCCTGACACCAGGCACTGCATCGCTAGCAAACCAGGCTTGCCAGTCTCTAAGGGGCCACAGGCCTCTGACACCGGGAACTGCATCGCTAGCAAACCAGGCTTGCCAGTCTCTAAGGGGCCACAGGCATCTGACACCGGGCACTGCATCGATAGCAAACCAGGCTTGCTAGTCTCTAAGGGGCCACAGGTCCCTGACACCGGGCACTGCATCGCTAGCAAACCAGGCTTGCCAGTCTCTAAGGGGCCACGGGCCTCTGACACCGGGCACTGCATCGCTAGCAAACCAGGCTTGCCAGTCTCTAAGGGGCCACAGGCCTCTGACACCGGGCACTGCATCGCTAGCAAACCAGGCTTGCTAGTCTCTAAGGGGCCACAGGTCCCTGACACCAGGCACTGCATCGCTAGCAAACCAGGCTTGCCAGTCTCTAAGGGGCCACAGGCCTCTGACACCGGGCACTGCATCGCTAGCAAACCAGGCTTGCCAGTCTCTAAGGGGCCACAGGCCTCTGACACCGGGCACTGCATCGCTAGCAAACCAGGCTTGCCAGTCTCTAAGGGGCCACAGGCCTCTGACACCGGGCACTGCATCGCTAGCAAACCAGGCTTGCCAGTCTCTAAGGGGCCACAGGTCCCTGACACCGGGCACTGCATCGCTAGCAAACCAGGTTTGCTGGTCTCTAAGGGGCCACGGGCCTCTGACACCGGGCACTGCATCGCTAGCAAACCAGGTTTGCTGGTCTCTAAGGGGCCACAGGCCTCTGACACCGGGCACTGCATCGCTAGCAAACCAGGCTTGCTAGTCTCTAAGGGGCCACAGGTCCCTGACACCGGGCACTGCATCGCTAGCAAACCAGGTTTGCTGGCCTCTAAGGGGCCACGGGCCTCTGACACCTGGCACTGCATCGCTAGCAAACCAGGTTTGCTAGTCTCTAAGGGGCCACAGGTCCCTGACACCAGGCACTGCATCGCTAGCAAACCAGGCTTGCTAGTCTCTAAGGGGCCACAGGTCCCTGACACCAGGCACTGCATCGCTAGCAAACCAGGCTTGCTAGTCTCTAAGGGGCCACAGGTCCCTGACACCAGGCACTGCATCGCTAGCAAACCAGGCTTGCCAGTCTCTAAGGGGCCACAGGCCTGTGACACCGGGCACTGCATCGCTAGCAAACCAGGCTTGCCAGTCTCTAAGGGGCCACAGGCCTCTGACACCGGGCACTGCATCGCTAGCAAACCAGGCTTGCCAGTCTCTAAGGGGCCACAGGGGCCTCTGACACCGGGCACTGCATCGCTAGCAAACCAGGTTTGCTGGTCTCTAAGGGGCCACGGGCCTCTGACACCGGGCACTGCATCGCTAGCAAACCAGGCTTGCTGGTCTCTAAGGGGCCACGGGCCTCTGACACCGGGCACTGCATCGCTAGCAAACCAGGCTTGCTGGTCTCTAAGGGGCCACGGGCCTCTGACACCGGGCACTGCATCGCTAGCAAACCAGGCTTGCTGGTCTCTAAGGGGCCACAGGCCCCTGACACCAGGCACTGCATCGCTAGCAAACCAGGCTTGCTAGTCTCTAAGGGGCCACAGGTCCCTGACACCAGGCACTGCATCGCTAGCAAACCAGGCTTGCTAGTCTCTAAGGGGCCACAGGCCTCTGACACCGGGCACTGCATCGCTAGCAAACCAGGCTTGCTAGTCTCTAAGGGGCCACGGGCCTCTGACACCGGGCACTGCATCGCTAGCAAACCAGGTTTGCCAGTCTCTAAGGGGCCACAGGCCTCTGACACCAGGCACTGCATCGCTAGCAAACCAGGCTTGCCAGTCTCTAAGGGGCCACAGGCCTCTGACACCGGGCACTGCATCGCTAGCAAACCAGGCTTGCCAGTCTCTAAGGGGCCACAGGCCTCTGACACCGGGCACTGCATCACTAGCAAACCAGGCTTGCCAGTCTCTAAGGGGCCACAGGCCTCTGACACCGGGAACTGCATCGCTAGCAAACCAGGCTTGCCAGTCTCTAAGGGGCCACAGGCCTCTGACACCGGGCACTGCATCGCTAGCAAACCAGGCTTGCCAGTCTCTAAGGGGCCACAGGCCTCTGACACCGGGAACTGCATCGCTAGCAAAGCAGGTTTGCTGGTCTCTAAGGGGCCACGGGCCTCTGACACCGGGCACTGCATCGCTAGCAAACCAGGTTTGCTGGTCTCTAAGGGGCCACGGGCCTCTGACACCGGGCACTGCATCGCTAGCAAACCAGGTTTGCTGGTCTCTAAGGGGCCACGGGCCTCTGACACCGGGCACTGCATCACTAGCAAACCAGGTTTGCTGGTCTCTAAGGGGCCACGGGCCTCTGACACCGGGCACTGCATCGCTAGCAAACCAGGTTTGCTGGTCTCTAAGGGGCCACGGGCCTCTGACACCGGGCACTGCATCGCTAGCAAACCAGGTTTGCTGGTCTCTAAGGGGCCACGGGCCTCTGACACCGGGCACTGCATCGCTAGCAAACCAGGTTTGCCGGTCTCTAAGGGGCCACGGGCCTCTGACACCGGGCACTGCATCGCTAGCAAACCAGGCTTGCCGGTCTCTAAGGGGCCACAGGCCTGTGACACCGGGCACTGCATCGCTAGCAAACCAGGCTTGCCGGTCTCTAAGGGGCCACAGGCCTCTGACACCGGGCACTGCATCGCTAGCAAACCAGGCTTGCCAGTCTCTAAGGGGCCACAGGTCCCTGACACCAGGCACTGCATCGCTAGCAAACCAGGCTTGCTAGTCTCTAAGGGGCCACAGGTCCCTGACACCAGGCACTGCATCGCTAGCAAACCAGGCTTGCCAGTCTCTAAGGGGCCACAGGCCTGTGACACCGGGC
>NW_027053048.1:0-67914 GCF_011386835.1 Chrysemys picta bellii
TGACAAGCAGGAGGACGTGAGCTGCAATGGATCCCCCTGTGCATTGGCTGAGTGGGTAACCTCTCTACTGCCATATCTGGTTTCCAGCCCACACGCACTAAGGAGGAGGGTGAGGGACTTACCCCAAAAGTGGGTGTGGGAAGAAGCAGAGTGAAGAGGTGATCAGAGAACCATCCCATAGCATTCCTCCTAGAGTCACTCCAACAACCCCCTGGCTCCTTCCTGCCGTAGGCCACAGCCCCTAGGTTCCATAGGGAATTTCTGAATTAACCCTCTAGAAAGCTGCCTCTGGCTCTACAAGCTCTCACACAGCCCTGTCACCAGAGGTAAGGAATAAGGTCCTGCCCCCCGCAACTGCTTGGGGGAATCCGCTCAGAGAAATCAGTGCAGGGCTTTATGCATCTCTACAAACAGATCACTTTGTGTGGTGTTGTCAAGAAGCTGCACACTCCTTGGCAGCTCTTTTTAGAGCAACATTAACTCCCCCAGGGATTTCTGCTCTAAATGCTCTGGGCCTGAGGGAAAGATTCTGTGGAAAACAGGCCTTTCCCTTGCTCCAATCCAGGCTCTGCTGTTCTGATGCTGCAGAGCCGATAGGGAAGGTGTGAGGGTTCCTGGGCAGCATGGTTCTCTTTCTTTCCCGGTACTTTCCAATGGAGGGAAGAAAGGGAGACATGAGATGGAGTCTCTCCCTGGCTTACAGATAACCCATTCTGCAGTAACACAAGTGTGGACTCAGGGGAATGCTGTGCTGCGGAGCATGTGCCCTGCAAGATATCACTCATGAAGGGAAGCAACACTGCTCTTGGCACTGGAATCTGGGCAATAAGGAAGAGAAGTTGGAAATTCTCCCTGGGGAGGGGAAATGGGGAAACCCAGTGGGATGATGTGTATGACTGGAATGTTCGTGTCACTGTGACGTTCCCTTCTGGTGTTATCTGGACCAGTGATATACTAGGCCACTCCAATCCTTGACTCTGGGAGCCAGCCTGAAGGGTTAAAATCCATGTGCATGTTATATAACAACCTGGTATATATGGATTGTGCCAGCTCTTTTTCAGACCCGAAGTCCAGAGTTTGGTCTGGAGACCAGAGGCCTAGCTAATAGTGATCAGCTAAGAGAAAGCTGGGGTAAACAAAATAACATTGCCTTTACTAAGATCTGCTTGGTCAGTAGAAATGCCAGATGTTGAAGCAATAACTGAATAATTATGTTTCATCCAATGTTTCAAATTGAACAAAGGATCCCTGTTCCTATTGTGTTTCTCCTGAAGGGAAAACAGTCTTCCCACAGATCCAACCTTGAGTTTATGAAATATTGGCACATGTCACTATAATGATATGGCACCCTTCCACCTCCCTTCCAAGGGACCAATGCCCTGCCTTAAGACATAAAGGAGACAATCTCTATTTTCATATGCTTTCACTGTTTCTTTGCTTTATCCCCTAGACATGTACCTGTCGGACAATCAAAGGAGTTACTCCATTCCTATGGACCCCAAATCAGAATTCAACATATATATTTTATACTAATAACATTTTATCAAAGTATTAATCAAATGTTAATTTGCTAACTTGAGACCATGGGCGGAGACATTGTGTAACCTTTTAACCATTGGCTATTGTGCTATCTTGTCTTGCTGCAAAACCTATCCCGGGGTGTGGAACTGCCTACCCCGTCACTTTCCCCCGCCCATGGAAAATCTATATATTTCATTGTAATCAATTAATTGACAGTGTCTCTGAGCCTAATAAGCCAGGTGACACTTCGCCAGCGCTGTGTGTAATAAACCCCTATGCTTTGACCTCTACACGGTGTGGATTTATGTCCTTCAGTTTGGGGGCTCGTCCGGGATACAAGTTTGTGAACTGGCTGAGGATCTGAGACTGAAATCCAAAAGAGGTGAGTATGTTTACTTTACCACCTCATTAGGCCAGGGATAGAAGTCTCTCATCCCCTTTCAGACACATCTTGTTTCCTTTTTAATTTGTGTGAAGGACCTTAGACACATGTGGTCAAAGCAGTGGGGTTAAATAAGGGTACCACTTGGGAGGGAAGACTTGTGCAAGAGGGTCATGTACTGTTTAAACAACTAAGGGGTGTGTTACGGAGGACTTGAATAACCCGCCAGCAAGCGATTGGCCGTGAGTTAAGCCCAGGATTGGCTGGGTACGCAAGCGGTAGGCAGTGCAAACTGGTGGTCCATTTCCTCATTGCACGTAACATTGCAAGTCCTAGGGGAGTGCCCCCCCCCAAGGCATATGACGTACATGCTTTCGAATAGCACAAAGTCTCCAACCAATAAGTCCGGCATGTGTGTGTAATTGAAGACACGCTTGGTATTAAGGGTGGGGAGACGTCCTCATGAAATTCAAGGCTGTGGGGAGTTGGAACCATAGCATAAAAAGGGGGAAAAGTAACTCCTCATAAAGGCTGACAAGCATTTAGGGGGGGAAGACGCAAGTTCCCTTCAAGGTCAGCAGCCGGGGTGACGAAAAACCCATGGCGTCAAAAGGAGAGGCAATAATTAGTCCTCGAGAGTACTTGGAATATAAACATGTTAAAACTCGGCAGGCAGCAGCTAAAAAAGCAAACTACTCTGCAGCCGGACCAGAGGCAGATCTAGTTACTTGGTGGAACCATCAGAGAAGTGACAAAACAGACAAAGCAGTAATAGTTTTATTGGATATTCTTAACATAAAGGAGAAAGAAATTGCAATGTTAAGATCTCAAAACCAGGCTCTGAGAGATAAGAGCCTATGTTCTAAAATATGTAACTGTCTGGAAATTGGAAAAGATCCCGGAGAAAAAGAATCATCATGTCTGGGACACACCTCCAGATTGGGAGGGGGAGAGCAAACTCCTGGCATATGCCAGCCCACCGCTCCGCCGATTAACTATCTGTGGGAAAACTCAGCAGCACAAAGCAGAGGGGAGGAATCAGAACCCCCTCCATACATTTCTTCAAATGACAGGCCAAATTTAAGCACCCACAGAGATAATAAAGGAGCACCACAAGCATTAATTGCCCCAGGGGAGCAAGTACAGCATATGGCTCCAATCAAAACACAGTTAAGGAGGTTCAGAAACGTTAACGCGGAGGGTGAGCCAGTAAGGGGACTTAGAACAGAAACAACTGAAATTTACCGTCCCTTCACCCCCCAGGAAAAACAGGCATTACTGTCTGATTTACCTGAACTCAAGCGTGATAACAAGAATACTGAGTTCTGGGACAAGCTGGATGGCCTCACAGAAATACATGGCCTCCATAGGAAGGATGTTCACATCCTGGTCAAGTGCAAGTGCCCCAGGGATGTGTGGGAGAATCTAGATAATAAATGGAAGACAGGGCGCTGGGCTGAAGATCGTAACCCCAACCCAGCAGGAGGGGATCAGGCTGAAGAACCAGCAGGAATCCCAAACCCAGACGCAGGCACTGTAACAGAATTTAGGAATGCACTATCTGTTGTTCTAGGAGCCCAGACCACTAACTGGGGGGTTCTGCAGTCTGTGGTTCAGCAGAAGGGGGAGTCTGCCATGTCCTATGCTGAAAAGAAATGGAATGCATTCCGAGCTTATTCAGGTCTGGAGAATATAACATCCCAAGACCATGATGTATTCCTTCAAATCCTAAAGGAAGGGCTGTCTGCAGATCACCAAGCAGTCCTGGCATTAGACATCTCAGTGGGGGAGACATACTCAGCAGTAATGAAATGGGCCACAGAAGTAGAAAAACAGAAAAAAGAGGAAGGTAGCAGCAACCACACCCTCCGAAGAAATTGTAGCGGTTCATGCAGTCAGAACCACTATCTGCTTCACATGCAATAAGCCTGGACATCTGGCACGTGACTGTAAAAATAAAAATAAAATCAAAACATGCAGTAGTTGTAAAAGGAGCTCGGGGGAGTAATCAACCCCAGAGCTAGCTGCATTGAATGGGCCAAAGGGTCCAAACAGGAAAGATCATCTCAAAATATAGCCATAATTGCCAGTAATAAAGTAATAATACCAGAGTGGGGGAGAGCCCAGTAGAAACCCTGTGTTCCCTTCACCCTGAAGTGTGGGCAACAGATAAACAAGATTGTGGGCTAGTAAACATGAAGCCTATATCTGTAGAAGGACCAACTCACAAAGCCCACAGGCAGTACCCAATTAAACCGGAAGCCTTAGAGGCAGTTAAAGGTATAGTCACTAATTTGGAATCCAGAGGGGTGATTAGAAAAACCACCTCCACAACTAATTCCCCAATTTGGCCCGTCAGGAAGCCAGACGGGACCTGGAGGTTAACTATAGACTACACCCACCTTAACCGGGTGACTCCAAAGGCACATCCTATTGTGGCAAGCCCTGCCACGATTCTTAATTTGCTAACACCAGGACATTTAATATTCTCAGTCCTGGACGTAGCTAATGGATTTTGGAGTATTCCCCTTGCAAAGGAAAGTCAGGAGAAATTTGCATTTACAGTAGGAGACCAGCAGTACACTTGGACCCGAGTACCTCAGGGGTTCCATAATTCTCCCTCCATATTCCACAGGACAATGGCAGAAGTAATAGCACAAGTGCCTTTGGAAGGGGATACTGTGATACTGCAGTATGTGGATGATTTGCTAATTGCCAGTTCAAATGAAAAGGACCATTTAAAAACCCTAAACAGACTGTTCATGTATCTTCGCGAGGCAGGATTTAAATTAAGCCCAAAGAAAGCCCAATTGCAACAGCAGCAAGTTTTATATCTAGGGCATAACATATCACAGGGAGAAAAGGCACTCACAATAGACAGAAAGCAAGCAATTCGAGGGTTAAAGAAACCACGGACAGTTAAGGAAGTCCGAAAAGTCCTGGGACTCCTTAATTTCTGTAGAACCTATATACCGGAGTACTCAGAGATGGTGGAACCAATTCAAAACCTCACTAGGGGGGGAAAGCCTGCAAATGAGTTAGTAATATGGGGCACAGAGCAAGAGGAGGCATTTATAAAAATAAAACAGGCTTTAGCCTCCGCCCCCAGCCTGGGCTTACCCGATATGAGAAAGCCGTTCCACCTTTACTGTAGCCATAGCGGGACCCAGTATTCTGCAGTACTAACTCAGCTTCACGGAGATAGACAGCGTCCGGTAGCATACCTATCTACCATAAGACCCCCTGTATCCCAGGGATTACCGGAGTGCGTAGCAGCTCTAGATTGTGCTACGTGGGCTGTGAAAGCTTGTGAATCATACACTTTCATGGGGAAATTAGTGCTTCATACACCCCATACACTTATCGATCTCCTCAACACCGGGCGACTAAGATCTGTAACAGATGCCCGCAGGAGTCAGTGGGAATCAACATTGTGCTTGCAAAACCCTAACTTCTCCATAGTAAGAGACAAGGGAATGAATGTAGCCGAATGTCTGAACATAGAGGGAGAGGTACACGAATGTCTTATAGATAGAGAAGAGGAAGTGTTAGGAAGAATTAAAGAAGAGCCATTAGAGAATCCAGATATAGTTTTGTATGTAGATGGATCAAGAAAGTATGAAAATGGAGTGCCACACACCGGATGGGCAGTGGTACTCAGTAATGGGACGGTGATAGCGTCAGGTCAGATGGAAGGATCAAAGTCAGCACAAGAAGCGGAGCTAACAGCCCTCACAGAAGCTTTAAGAGTGGGGGAAGGCAAGAAGCTCACTGTATATACAGACAGCAGATATGCATTTGGAGTCGTGCATGACTACATGGACGTGTGGTCACGCAGAGGTTTTATAACAACAACTGGCAAGCCGATTAATAATATGGAAGCAGTTCAAAGACTAACAAAAGCTGCCAAACTACCATCAGAACTAGCAGTAGTAAAGATAAAAGCCCACAGTAAGATCTCAAGTGAGGAACAAAAAGGAAATTATTGGGCAGATAAACGTGCCAAAGAAATTGCACAAGCAAGTCCTATTAAGATTTGTGCAGCTAGAGTGCCAGAAGAGGAAGTGAATTTAAGAAAACTATATGCAACCATAAGCCCAGAAGAAAAAAGTAAATTGGAAAAACAAGGCTGTGTATATAAAAATCACCTCTGGTATGGGCCAGGGGGGAAGGAGCTGGTAGCCCCGGAGTGCATACGGGCTCTACTGCTCCATGCCATTCATTCTCCAGCTCATCTGGGGTGGAGACAAATGAGGGCCGCCTTGGAATACTGGTGGTGGCCAGCCATGAAAAAAGATGCTTTGCAATTTCTCAAAAGATGTGTAACATGTGCACAAGTGAATGTGGGTAGAAGGAAAAAGGTGCCTCTAAATCACCAACCACGACCAGAGGGACCATGGCAAAATTTGCAAATTGATTTTACTGGACCCTTGCCACAAAGCAGAGGGTACACTTACATTTTGGTAATTATTGACACTTTTACCCGATGGATAGAGGCATTCCCAACCAAGAATTGTACTGCTACAACAGTAGCTCGAATCCTAGCAGAAGAAATAATACCCAGATGGGGTTTACCACTGTCAACAGACTCTGACCAAGGAACTCACTTTACAGGGCGAGTAATGAAGGAGGCATGCAAGGCACTGGGAATAAAGCAAAGATTCCATATACCATACCACCCTGAAAGCTCGGGAATGGTGGAAAGAATGAATAGAACAATGAAAACAGCCTTAACAAAAGCAGTACTGGATACAGGAGAAGGGTGGGCTCATATGCTTCCTGCTGTATTGTATCGAATCAGGGGCAGCCCAAATAGGCTGACTCAATTGACACCCTTTGAGCTAATGACAGGAAGAGCAATGAGAATGCCTAGCACTGTGATCCTCCCTACGGGGGAGTCAGGGCTTTTTGCAGACAGGCTGCAAAACTACATCAAGGCATTGGACAGAGAGTTGAAGGATTTATACAATCAGGTGAAGGAAAATCAAACCCAGCTAGATGATAATAGCAGTCTGGACAAACCTGCATTTAAAGTTGGGGATTTGGTAATGTGTCGCATTTACCCAGAGGTTAAAGGAATTTTAAAGCCAAGATGGCAAGGCCCTATGAGGGTCCTTCTGACTACTAATACATGTGCAAAGATTGGGGGAAAATTGGGAACATTTTGGCGTCACCAAAATCAGTTAAAATTGTTTAAATCAGTATCTGTCAATACTAACAATATTTCCACAAGTGTCTCCACAGGTGAACAACAAGAGGTAGAATAGGAAGGACTGAAGGGTGACCAGGACAACCAGAACGACCATGGGGAGGCTTCTGCTGTGGCTCCTGCTGTCCATGTGGTGCATGAGGAAGGACGCAAGTAGTATGCCATGTGAAAAGGAGGACTGGGAATGGGTCACTAACCCCCCTCCTCCGGGTTTGCTTCGCTTTAATTGCCGCACTAAGGAAACACTTAGCTTTTGCAAGACACGTGCAGTGGCCAATAAACAAGTTTGGCCAGAAGTAAAGGTGGCACTGTGGTTAGGACATGAGCACACAGTAGAACGCAAGAAGGTCCAAATAAAATCATACACTGATGCTCATAACAACAGGGAGGCTAGTAACATTACAATTTTGATAACAGCTGACTGCCCTGTTATCCGCTGGTGTCAAGTACCAGAGATTATGGAGTTTCATGGAGGCATTTGGAAGGAATCATGGAAGTGTATGAGCTACCCCTTTGAACAGGGTGACGCTCTTAGACGATGTTGTGGCCCTCTTAGAGGGACAGTGTCTATACTTAATGCAACCAGTGTCCGAGTTACCTTTAAAGGGGGACAGCTGCGTACTACTAGTGAAGGGGACTACAAAGTCTTGGGCTATCCCTCATTTGAACACAATTACATGGCATATTGCCACGATGGTTTGGGAGGAAACACACAGACCTCGATACTGGAATTTGTGTGGGATTTTGTGGGAAAGAAACCAAACACTCATGAACGATTATGTGCCAATTATACTGACATGGTACCAGTGGAGGTTGGGCCTGTTGAATCAGGATGGGGCTTACCACTTAAAGCCCGAACGGAGGTAACCCCAAAGGCATGGCATACATTTGTTAAACGATGGCCCAAATTAGAATGTCCACGACTGGTAACAATTAACCGGGTTATCAGAGACAGAGTGGAACCACCCGATTGTGTGTCATGCCCTGAACAAATCCCTGTTCCAAAACCAGGACTGATAATGATAGGACCAGCTCTACTGGTCCTCACCTCGGTGGTATTCCACACTTACAGGGTCGAGGTGCGTATTCCTTTAGAGGAAGTGAACAGACAATGTGCAAAGGTCAGGCCTCGAATGAGTAGAAACATTACTAGCCTAACAAACCAAATTGGTGAGCGCTTAACTAGACAGAAGAGGGGATTACTAGATACCCTTGCAGGATGGTTTGGTGCAGGTAATTCTGTTGGCAACTCCTATACCATAGCACGCCAAGCTGAGAGGAGGGACCGGCTGGAATCAAGGTTGGCTGACGCTGTAATTTCTAATGCCCGGGGAGGACTGGATACTACTAAGGCCAGTCGATTGATCCTAGATAGCTTAAAGGATCTGTCAAACTCTGTATCCACCTCATTAGATATAACAAAATACCTGGGTCAAGAAGTCACCAGCCTGCTAATAAATGGGACTAAAATAAAGGCACTGGAGGAAAGTTGTTGGAGAGCAGGACAAACTTTGGCTATCACCACACAAGGAATTGTAACCGATCTCCTTGATGGCCGGGTCCATCCAGCCCTTATGGAAGTGGTGGGACCCTATCTCCCCAGTACCCCTCCGTGGGCATGGGGAAACAGAGAATCAATGAGAGTCCAAAGACCAGTTTGGACAGGTAACAGTATACTCTTTAGCCTTCTGGTACCGTTAGGCATCCCTCATTTGCAACAAGCTAGGATGGTGACCTCCCTGCCAGTATGGAGAAGGGGTCATGTTATTAAAATAGAAGGCGTTGCATACGCTGAGGTCGCAGGAAGAGCATTGTATCCTAGTGAATGTTGCACCCATTCTGATAAGGAAATTCTGTGTACATGTCCATATAATGTTCTAACGAATCTGTCTAGGTTCGAAGTGGCCATTACTGAGAAACTGGCGCACACGGAGCTGGTCCAGATGAACGGTACCTACTGGTGTGTGACTGCCCAGAACCACTCCATCGAGCTAAATGGAAAGCCCTGCCCCTCGATACATCCATCCGTGTGCATGACGGTCCCCCGAAGGTCAACCCTGACTGTTGACGGGACGCGGCTCCACCGTACTCCGCCAATGATGGGTAACCTAACATGGGATCCGGAATGGCACTACGGCAGTAAGTATCTAGAGGAGGGTCTACAGGCCCTGCAGGCGAAGATCGAGGAGTTGGTGGCCGAGGCCCAGAGGCATATTGGGGAAGGCCGTCTGAGGTACACTCAGATAGGAGAAACCGTGGACCAGGCCGATGTGAAGTACTCAAAGGCAAGGAACCAGGCAGTGGAGGTTAAAGCAATGATTATGGGCGATGCCATCTCAGGTGACAAGGTCCCCTGGGGATGGATCTGGGTGTTATTTTGTCAAGTTATGTGTGGATTGTCTATCCTAACATTCCTGATGGTACTGGTGCTTTATCGGCGACTCCGCAGTAGGCTGAGTACATTAAAATTGGTATATTTGACCTGGCGGGTTAGGGAACCCTAGGGTCAAGAGGAGGGACTGAAGGGTTAAAATCCATGTGCATGTTATATAACAACCTGGTATATATGGATTGTGCCAGCTCTTTTTCAGACCCGAAGTCCAGAGTTTGGTCTGGAGACCAGAGGCCTAGCTAATAGTGATCAGCTAAGAGAAAGCTGGGGTAAACAAAATAACATTGCCTTTACTAAGATCTGCTTGGTCAGTAGAAATGCCAGATGTTGAAGCAATAACTGAATAATTATGTTTCATCCAATGTTTCAAATTGAACAAAGGATCCCTGTTCCTATTGTGTTTCTCCTGAAGGGAAAACAGTCTTCCCACAGATCCAACCTTGAGTTTATGAAATATTGGCACATGTCACTATAATGATATGGCACCCTTCCACCTCCCTTCCAAGGGACCAATGCCCTGCCTTAAGACATAAAGGAGACAATCTCTATTTTCATATGCTTTCACTGTTTCTTTGCTTTATCCCCTAGACATGTACCTGTCGGACAATCAAAGGAGTTACTCCATTCCTATGGACCCCAAATCAGAATTCAACATATATATTTTATACTAATAACATTTTATCAAAGTATTAATCAAATGTTAATTTGCTAACTTGAGACCATGGGCGGAGACATTGTGTAACCTTTTAACCATTGGCTATTGTGCTATCTTGTCTTGCTGCAAAACCTATCCCGGGGTGTGGAACTGCCTACCCCGTCACTTTCCCCCGCCCATGGAAAATCTATATATTTCATTGTAATCAATTAATTGACAGTGTCTCTGAGCCTAATAAGCCAGGTGACACTCCGCCAGCGCTGTGTGTAATAAACCCCTATGCTTTGACCTCTACACGGTGTGGATTTATGTCCTTCACAGCCTTACCCTGCTCTGCTGTGAAAACCCCACTCCTGGGCTTTTCACCCACAGCCTCTCGCATGTAAGCTGCTCCCAGCTACTCGCAAGCGAATGACACCAGCCAATATCTCCGGTCCCAGGCGCAACCCTAGAAACCTCCATCTTGCAGTGTCCAGTTATGCCCACTGGATGCTGCAAGGTTATATAAGTTCGTCAATTTAACAAAGAAATTGATATGCACCAGGCTTGCTATCACAAGGGGAGCCTCCGACACACTTCAAACCAAACACACTGCTTCACGTAGAATAAACAAACAGATTTATTAACTATAAGTGATTATAAGTCAAAGCATAACAAGTCAGATTTGGTCAAATGAAATAAAAGCAAAACGCTGATCTTAACACTTTCAATGTCCTTAAAAATGCTTCTCACCACAGGCTGGCTGATTACTTTTCAGTCAGGCTCTCCCCTTTGATCAACATTTCAGTTGCTTGATGGTAGTGGTGTCTGTAGATGTAGGTGGAAGAGAGAGAGCATGGCCTTTCTTTCCTTCTGACTTTGCTCCCCGTCCCCTTCAGAGTCAGGTGAGCATTACCTCATCGCAGTCCCAACCTGCCTAAAGGAACAGGGTGACTCCCTTGAGGGTCTAATAACAGATTATTTTGTTGCTGCCTGCCTAAGCCAGTTTCCATTGTTCCTGTGAGGCTGGGCTGGAGCTATCTCTAGACCAGATCCTGCATTCCCTGGGCACTCTAATTCCCTTTGGCTTTGGGAGGTGCACAAGGAAAGTAGGTGCAGGTCTGAAAAGCAAATTCATATTCCCCCAGCAACACCAAAACCACAGCAGTACTCAGAAATTCGAAAGCCACTAACAGTGGGGAAACCTCGGGAAAAGTTCCCCAAAGCCCTAGCTACAAAATAAAATATTGATCATTATTAATGCAGTTTGTTAAAGAACAAAGGCCCAGTGAGGAATCAACTGCAGGAGACATAAGCCATTCAAAACTACATAAAGTACAGTGAATATGATCCAGGCGTAAATCAACATCTCTTCATTTCCATGGCATTAGCATGATTTACACCCGCTGAGAATCTGGCCCATTATGTGTTTGCACATGTTTGATGGGAGGTTGGATTGGTAAACAAAAGCACAATGTTGTCAAGGGGGTAATAATTACTAGGAAATTACTAGTTCTAAAATACATGGCTGGCAATGTGCTCCCTTGCCTCTCTTAACAGCTGTATGGAACTAACAAATCTTAAAAAAAGGCAACATATCAGTGAAATCAGTCGGGGGGAGGGTCAAAAGTTATCCAAAAAAACTGTTTTTTGATGGAAACAGGTTTTCAACTAATAAACATTTTTCACAAAAAGGATCTGCTTTCTGTGGAAAAACTCAAATACTGCAAACTCAAAAGATTTTGGCCCAAAAACAGATGATTTGGGGCGTGGATCAAATTTTGGGAGGGGTTTCAGCTGAAAATTATCAGGTTTTGAATTTTTGCAGGAAAAAATATCAAAATTTTCTGCAAGAAGAAAACCAGCCCATTTTTCTTTCAGACAGGGCTGGCTCTGCCCAAGTGCTGGCAAAGTCCACAGTTCCCACTGACTTCAATACGACAGTGGGCACTCAACTCTGGAAAAATCAAGCCCTTAGAGCTGCTCCTAGAGCGGGGAACTGTATCTAAACCCGCTACGGTTTTCTAGCCATGTATTTTTTTAATGAGAAAATAAAAAAAATTTGCAAGGAAGGGAGCTTGCAGGGACCGCCCCACGAGCCCTGAGCTCAGCGTTACGCGGGGGCTCGCTGTCTGCCAGGGAACTGAGTCTTTGAGTTCACTTGGCTGCTGCCAGGGGGACGGGACAGCTCCTCTGCACTGGGCATCTCTGGAGCTGCAGGCGCCTGGCGTGGCCTTGGGGCTCTGGCTGCCCCTGGCTCCCGGCTCTGCCTGGCCCTGGGGCTCTGGCTGCCCCTGTGTTCTCCACACGTTGGGTGGCCCCCGCTCACCTTGAAGCCTGGCGGCTCCCGCAGGTCCCACCGGCAGGCACAGCAGCAGGATGCCCATGATGCCGGTCACCTTCCTGGCCATGGTGTTCAGTCCCCGCAGGACTGGAACCTGCCGGGCTGGGGCTGGGGCTGGGCCTGGGGCTGCTGCATTAGCAGGCGGGGCTTCCTCCTCCTTCCTGGTGCGCTGCCCGGGGCCTGAGATGGGCCAGGAGCCCGGATGCTGCGGCAGGGGGCACAGGTGATCGGCCCATGGCTCCTCCTCCCGGGACTGCTGCAGCGTCGGTGTTTGACACAGGCCATTGGAAATTGGAAAGGTGCAGGAAAGAGCCACAAATACGATCCAAGGGGCTGGAGAAAATGTCTGATGGGGAGAGATTTACAGAGCTGAATCTATTGAATATCACAAAAAGAAGATCAGAAGTGACTTGATTACAGAGCATAAATACCATCCCAGGGAGAGACTCCCGGGTACTAAAAGGCTCTTTAGCCCAGCAGAGACCACCAGAACAAAAACCAATGGCTGGAAGTCAGAGCCAGACTAATTCAAATGAGAAATAAGCATATACGCTGACTTTTATTTTTCCTGGTGGGTGCTCCATCCTCACTGCACCCCAAGGCCCCCCCACTCCACCTCCTCCCTCGAGGCCCCGCCCTCACTCTGCCTCTTCCTGCCTCTGCTCTGCCCTCTCCTCCGAGGCCCCATGCCAGCTGCCAAACAGCTGAATGGCAGCCCAGCTGTGACTGGTGGGTGTTGACCACCCCTGCTATTTTTTTCCATGGGTGCTTGAGCCCTGGAGCACCAATGGAGTCAGTGCCTATGCCTGATTCTCTTCTCACTTGTAGCCGTGTAAATCAGGAGCAACCCTAAGGAAATCAGTTAATGAACCCCAGGTTCACCAGCCTGGGAAGAGCCTAATGAGTGGCTGTGGCTCAATAACAGATATAAACCCAATCTGACAAGCCAGAGAAGGCACGTCAGACTGGCAGTGCCAGCAGGAATCTGAAACACACTTCTTGAGTTGAAGAGGGTACTCAGCAGGGGTAAGGCTGACTGGCATAGCTATACTGGCAAAGACGCTATAGTGTAAACAAGACCTGCATTAACCACGTTTTCAGGCAGTTAATTTCCCTTGTTTCCTGAGGAAGTGGTGTTAGTGAGGGGGCATGATTGGAGGGCACCTGTGGGAGGGGAATGATCTGCCACTTGAGCTACCAGCTCTGAGCAGAGCAGCTTGGCATGCACAGAATTGGGGAAAGGCAGTGGCAGTGAGGCTGCATGCCCCCCACCCCCAAACTGCACCCATGGTGGAACTCCCCATCCCCCCCAACACTGCAGCATCACCACCCCCGCCAGGCTCCCTCTGCCTGAAACAGGACTCACCTAGTGGTGCCTGCAGTTGGCACTGGCTGGGAGCTGGAGCTTGCCCAGGAGATCTAGGTAGCAGGCGGGGCGACCCAGGGGAGCAGGGTCTCACCACTGCTGATCAGACTGGGTTTTTGCAGAGCAGAGGGAGCCTGGTGCTCCCCCCTTACCCACCTCTAACCCTAGCTGGAGCAGTGGAGCAGCTCCCTGAGGCTGCTGGAGGAGGAGCCCCACCCTCCACCGAAGTCTGACTCAGGCCTGGGTCAGCCTTTGCTGCAGCAAGCCCAGGGGGGCTACAAAAGTTGAACAGCTTATAGGTGATTAATGCAGCCATCTACCAGCTGATCGGTGGGGGTGGGGCTACTTATCCCTGGCTGGGGCTGCAGCTCTATTGCTGGTGGGTGTTAAGCACCCGCTAATTTTTTTCACTGAGTTCTCCAGCTCTGGAGCACCCATGCAGTTGGCACCTATGGAAATAAGGCCCAACATTATGACAGTGGGGGGTGATTAACCACTAGAACAACCGGCCAATGGAAGCATTTGATTACCCAGATTCTGATTCTTCCAGATCCAACCTGGAAGCCCTGCTGGAAGGTCCTTTCGCCAAACATAAGTCATTGGGTCAATATAGGGGTAACTGGGAGAAATTCTCTGACCTGTGCTATACAGGGGGTCAAAGTCAATGTTCTAATGTTCCCCTCTGGCCTTCAAATCTCTGGACCTATGAAGCTGCTGCCAGGCAGCACTAGGTATGACGGCTTGAGTGTGTGCCAGGCGCTGGGAACAGGCCTGCTCAGTGCATGGCACAGGCCCACATTGCAGAGACTGGGGTGTGGAGCTGAGAACAGAGAGAACTGTCATTGTAGGCTGTGTTCAGGATGGGATTGGAAGGGACAACAGGTGTCTGGAGTTGCCCGTGTCTGGGGTCTTGGACAGACAGCAGAGGGGAAGCTGTGTGTGGTGTACATTGCCCTGGTACAGTTTCCAGTAGCAGGGAAGGGAGAGAGATGAGGAGCCAGAGAGGGTTTCTGGAGGCAGGTTGGGTGGGGACTGTGAACCTGGGACAACAGGGGGTGTTTTCATCAGAAGGATGTGAGTTGTGTCAGGTCCTTCCAGAAAGATCCAGACTGCTGACCCCAGCTTTGTGACCTGGGATCTTTCTGTGTGGGACACAATTCCTCATTTCTCAGTCTAGTCATCTAGACATCTGAATTCCCATCACAATTAAAAACAGACTGTGTCTCCTGTTCATAGAATCATAGAAGATTGGGGTTGGAAGAGACCTCAGTAGGTCATCTAGTCCAACCCCCTGCTCAAAGCAGGACTAACACCAACTAAATCATCGGAGCCAGGGCTTTGTCAAGCCGGGCCTTAAAAACTTCTAAGGATGGAGATTCCACCACGTCCCTAGGTAACCCATTCCAGTGCTTCACCAACTTCCTAGTGAAATAGTGTTTCCTAATATCCAACCTAGACAGGCAGGAGTATAAAAAATATTGCTCGAGCATGCAGGGATGTAATCAGAAAGGCCAAAACACAACTGGAGTTGCAGCTATCATGAGATGTGAAGGGTAACAAGAAGGATTTCTACAGGTATATTAGCAACATGAAAAAGGTCAGGGAAAGTGTGGGACCCTTAATGAATGGTGGAGGCAACCTAGTGACAGATGATGTGGAAAAAGCTGAAGAACTCAATGTTTTTTTTGACTTGGTCTTAGCAGACAAGGTCAGCTCCCAGACAGCTATCCTGGGCAAAACAGTATGAGGAGGAGGTGAGCAGCCCTCAGTGGTGAAAGAACAGGTTAAGGACTATTTAGTCGATTTAGTTGGTGTTGGTCCTGCTTTGAGCAGGGGGTTGGACTAGATGACCTCCTGAGGTCTCTTCTAACCCTAATCGTCTCTGATTCTATGATTGTTTTTCTATTTTTTCCAGTCATCCTCCACCCCTTTCTAGTCAATGTCATTTTACTGGTGCCAGGGGCAGTGTCTTCATGTGACCAGACCAGGCTCCACACTGAGATTTCTGGGATTACACTCGGCTGTTTGCAGACTATGAATAGTGTCATGATACAAATCACTCACCTATATTACCATCATAACTGGAACTGGTGTCACAGATCCTAGTGAGTGCTCCTTCCTGGCTACCCGCTAAGGCTGCTGTCAGGGCCGGCTCCAGGTTTTTTGCTGCCCCAAGCAAAAAAAAAAAAACAAAACAACCGGAGAGCCACCGCCGAAGCAAAAAAAAAAAAAAAAAAAAATCTACACAAAAACCCCCGGAATGCCGCCCCTTGAAAAGTGCCGCCCCAAGCACATGCTTGGAATGCTGGTGCCTAGAGCCGGCCCTGGCTCTGTATTCCCAGGGGTGTTTCAAGCTCATGGAGCATGAGCAGAGTCCAATCACACCCCCAGTTTTGGGGTCCTTGGCGCAGTCTCTTGCCACTTAGGACTTGGTCAGATAAAAGAAAGACTTGGAAGCTTCTCCATTCTGATTCTCCTTCCATATGTTTGTGTCCTTCCAGCATCCAGCGAGTCTCCTTTTGAGCCTCCAAGGAGAGGCATGTGTGTAGTAAAGGTTGGCTTTTCAGCCTGGATTATCACACACACATCGCCAGAGGAGCAGAGGGGAGTGAAAAAGTCAACAGACAGATTGGAAACATTGTTTGTTGATGTTTTTTAACTCTCATGGTTTGTGGGGCCAATCTGATGGTTTTTTAGGATCTGACTCATGATTTTTGATCTCTGAGGCTGACAGTCCTGCCCCAGTGTGTCAGAAGTGAGTGAAATCTGCTCTCCAAAGCAGGAGTAAAGGAAGAAAATGGCCAGAGTGGTGAGTGAGTGGGGACAGTGGCGACTCAGGGTGGAGAGCTGTGGGAGCTGCAGCAGGAGGAGGCAGAGTCGTGTCTCAGCACAGCACTGCAGTCCCTAGTGCAAACGGCTCTGCGACAGAAATGTGATTGTGGCAAATCAGGCAGCTGGTCTTGCTGGAAGCAGAGATTTGAGCAATTCCAGACGACTGCTGGTTTAATAGAGGAAGCCCAAGAATACCAGGTAAATGCCTGGCCATTTGCCATGGGTGATGCTGCTGATGACATCCTGTGTGCCAGACTCCTCACTCTGAGGAGAGGAAAGACTACGCCAAAGGGAAAGAGGTGTTTAAGGCCCATTTCCTGGGCACATAGAATGTTATCTAGGAAAAGGCCAGTTTGAATAGCAGGTGCCAGGAACCAGAGGAAACAGCTGAGATTTTCATTACTGCAGTTCATAGTCTGGCTGAACGTTGGAAATATGGAACATTTAAAGATGAACTAATAGGAGATGGGCTAGTTATAGGGTGACCAGACGTCCCGATTTTATCGGGACCGTCCCGATATTTCCTTGTTTGTCCCGCGTCCCGACCGACATGCGGTCGGGACAACCGGACAAACAAGGAAATGCGCCGGAGCCTGGAGCCCGGAAGTGCTCGCGCCCCCCCCCCGCCCCGACTCCGCCCCCTCCTCCCCCGATTGGCTCCCTCCCCGAATCCCCGCCTCTTCCCCAGGCTCACCATTCCTCCCCCCTACGCAAGCGCTGGAGGGAGGCCCGGGAGACGCAGGGGAAGCGCGGGACCAGGGTGAGTAAGAGTCCGGCCTGGCCCCGAGCAGGCAGGACTCAGTCGGGTGGTAGGGAGAGGAGGGGGGCGGCCCGCGGGGCCAGGCGGCGGCGGCTGTTCTCCCCCCCCCGGGCAGCGGGACTCGGGAGCAGCCGCTGCTGCAGCTCCCACTGCCGCGGGGGGGAGGAAGCGGCCATGGCGCTCGGCGGCTGCGGCTCTGGCGCCCCCGAACCCCCCGAGCCGGGGTCTGCTGAGGGGACCCAGCAGCGCGCACGCTGCGCCCAGCCCCTGGCCAGTCGCGTCTGGGCTGCTGCCCAGCTGGTGCTATCCCGCGGCGGCCCCGGGGCGGAGGCATCGGCAGCCCAGCCCCGTTCGTTCCCCTGCGGGACCCGAGCGGGACGGGGGGGCTGGGGCCTGCTGCCCCCGCTCCGGGGCCGCCGCGGGATAGCACCAGCTGGGCAGCAGCCCAGACGCGACTGGCCAGGGGCTGGGCGCAGCGTGCGCGCTGCTGGGTCCCCGCAGCAGGCCCGGGCTCGGGGGCTTCGGGGGCGCCAGAGCCGCAGCCACCAAGCGCCATGGCCGCTTCCTCCCCCCGCGGCAGTGGGAGCTGCAGCAGCGGCTGCTCCCGAGTCCCGCTGCCCGGGGGGGGAGAACAACAGCCGCCGCCTGGCCCCGCGGGCCGCCCCCCTCCTCTCCCTACCACCCGACTGAGTCCTGCCTGCTCGGGGCCAGGCCGGACTCTCACTACCCCGGCCCCGCGCTTCCCCTGAGTCTCCCGGGCCTCCCTCCAGCGCTTGCGGAGGAAGGGTTTTTTGTTTTTTTTTGGCCCCGCCCCCCGCCACGCCCCCCCCCACGTCACCCCCCTCCCCGCGGCCCGATATTTGTCTTTGGTGATCTGGTCACCCTAGCTAGTTATAAGAGACACTGACTGATCAACACAGCTTCAGTTAGACCCAGACTGCACACCAGCAAGTGTGATAGCAAAAGTGAGAATGGTGATGTAAGCAGAGTCTGAATGAATGAGCTCTTCTCTGATTTCTAGTGATGAGCTGGAACAGGAGTAGTCAATTATTTTTTGTCAAGGGCCAAATTTCTTGGTCAAGGTATAGTCAAGGTCCAGACTCCGGAGAAAATAATAAAGACATTATAACAACAATGATAATTATAAGATTTTGGGTCTGTTCAAAAACATCTGGTGGTCCGGATTTGGCCCGCCATCATCTGCCCATTGACTGCTCCTGGGGGGAAAAGACTTCAGGAGCAGATTGTATTTGCACAGACACACCTACACTGCCTAGGCATGCAGCAGAGGGAGCTGCTCTGCCAAAATGATCAGTTTTGGCTGGTTTTGGGTTACAAATCACTCTAGTATTTGAGTGGAAGGGCAATGAAATGTTGTTATCCTGAGTGTGTGAGCAAAGGGCATCAGAACTGTGATTTGCAGGCCCCTGACTGAGTGGGTCACGCAGGGATTCTCACTTGCTAAGCAGGGGGTAGAGTTGCCAAATCCCAGTGAAAGAGAGACAAGGGTGGAGGCGGGAATTCTTTTCCGGTGGTGTGGGCTCTGGCTAAGAGTGGTCTCTCCCTTGTTTAAAGACAGAGCTGGTTAGTCTCAGTGGTGAGCCCTTGTTTTGTTCCGTGGTCACTACCCCTGCAATCACTGCTAACCAGCTGTAGGTGCTGAGCCTTAGACCTGGTGTGGGGCCATGTTACAGTGAAAGGGACTGTCCAGCCTGCACCAGCAGGGAGGTTCCCCACTACTGGCTGAAATCCCTGAGAGCTGGGTAAGTGACAGAACCTCCGAATGTGGCAGCGGAGAAAGTGGTGGCAGCAGCGGGCCATGACAAAAATGGGTGGAGCAGCAGAGTGAACAACAGCAGTGGTGGGTGACAGCAGCGAGTGAATGCTAGCAACTGTGAGCCAATTGCAGAGGCAGCAGCTGAAGCATTGCTCAATGCCTCCCCCCACACCCATGGTGGGAGGTTGTAACGGGGTCCCTGAGGTGTAACGTGGACTGTGGGACTGCTGAGCCCTCCAACCCCACCTGCCTGGGCCGTCCCTCACACTGCGGTGCTAATGTCAAGCTACAAGCCTCGGACAGGCCCTGCACTCACACAGCCATCCACAGGCAGGGACACACCTGTTACCCGAAATTGGGTCAGCTAGTGAGCTTAGGGAGGACTAATGACCCACCAGAGTTTGGCAGAAAGCAGTACGTTTATTATATTGATAGCTAAGCTCAAAATAGAGGGTGGTGTCACATTCACACTTACATACTCATGCTCCCAGGACAGGCATGGCACTGGAGATGTCAGGATCCTTCAACGTAAGTGTCCCACAGCATAGCGATGGATTGTGCGATGAAGGTAAGTCTTCCCGAGGCATGATGGAATGCAATGCGGTGAACCACTGGCCAGGCGGTCCGGGCGAAGGGCCTTCACGGGGGGTACAAGCTTGTGAGTGCACTGCTGAGCACATGGCCCCTTCCCCTTTTAAGGACCTGCTCCTCATGGCCTGTGACTAGAGATGACTTGGCTGCATCTGGTTGGTCACACTCCACCTCAGCCAGTGTCCATGCAGTGTCCATGCATTGGGTGTGTGAACGCTGCCTAATTAGAGTCCCAGACACCTTGTGGAGCTTGGGGGCGGAGGCTCGACTGATTAGGGGGCCTATAAAAGCGGCCGCCCAGCCAGGCAGCGGCACAGCTGTGAGCAGCGGCACAGGAGGCTGCTAACAGGGGAGTTTGAGTGGGAGTCTCATTGGAGGAGAAGGTATCTGTACTTGTGTCTGTCTTTGTAGTGCTTGTGTATGTAGAGGCCTGTAGGGGCACTGTGCTGGGAGGGCAGCCGAGCCCTGAGTAGGGGGCGGAGCTTGGCTGATTAGGGGGCCTATAAAAGCGGCCGCCCAGCCAGGCAGTGGCACAGGAGGCAGTGAACAGGGCTGCTAACTGGGGAGTTTGAGTGGGAGTTTGCAGGGGGAGGTGGAAGGGGAGGCAGGAGGGCGCGGTGTCCCGTGTGCTCTGTTTCCCCAGGTGCACTGGGCAGAGACTACAGCGGCCATGAGCCAAGCAGCAGGGGACACAATGCAGATGATTGCATGTGGAAGCTGCGGTATGTACATGGTACTAGAAGGGGGAAGCCTAAACAGAGGTATGTCTGTATGAAGTGCCGTCTAATAGAGCTGCTGGAAGAAAAGATCCGAGGGTTGGAGATGCAGGTAGATACCCGGGTAGAGTTTAGAAGGGGGTTCGAGCAGCTGATGGAGGAAAGGCAAGGAGGGGCTGAAGGGGAATGCTCAGGGGTTCAGGTGGAAGCAGGGGCTAAGGTCTGTGAGGGGGGAATATCTGAGGGAGAACAAGGGCAGTGGAAGCATGTGACCATGAGAAGCAGGCCAAGGAAAAGGAGGGCTAGTGAAGGGGAAATAGAACTCAGGAACAGGTTTGGGTGTTTGGATAGCGAGGAGGGGGGGCAGCAGGTGGTAACTGAAGGTGGGAGGGTGAGGAAGAAGAGAAGAGCAGCTAGCCCAATAGAGAGAGGGGAGGAGTTGATGGAGACAGCACCAAATCTGGGCCCCGGGAGGATACAGGATGGCACAAGGGGGAGTATAAAGGAAAATAGGAACGGACACGGGTTACGACTAGAGGGAACAGAGGATAGATTAGTAGATCGCACTGTCGCCAGGCAAAGGCAGGTTTACGTGATTGGGGACTCCTTACTGAGGAGGTTAGACAGGCCTGTGACCAGGGCGGACCCAGAGAACAGAAGGGTGTGCTGTCTACCGGGTGCTAAGATACGGGATGTGGACCTGCGGTTGAAAAGGATCCTAAAAGGAGCAGGTAAGAACCCCTTGATAATCCTTCACGTAGGAACAAATGACACAGCTAGGTTCTCGTTAGAGAGAATCAAGGGAGATTATGCCAGACTGGGGAAGACGCTCAAGGAAATCGAGGCTCAGATCATCTTCAGTGGGATTCTGCCTGTTCCTAGAGAAGGGCAGCAAAGGGCTGACAGGATTGTGAGGATAAATAGCTGGCTAAGGGAGTAGTGCTATAAGGAGGGCTTTGGGATGTATGGTCACTGGGAGGCTTTCGGGGACAGACAACTGTTCTCACGGGATGGACTTCACCTGAGTAGGGAAGGAAATAGACTTCTGGGAGGGACGCTGGCTCATCTCATCAAAAGAGCTTTAAACTAGGAATCTGGGGGAGACGGTTGGGAGATGTCCAGTTAATCTCCACGCCAGATTCCAACATTGAAAAGGAGGGTGATGAGATAAGAACAGATATGTCCAAACCCTTCCCCCCGGCTATAAGAAGGAGAGGGGGGATGAACAGCAAGGGGTCCGTACCAAATTGCATAACTGATGGGAGACAGGCTAAACGGCATACATTAAGATGTTTATACACCAATGTGAGAAGCCTAGGTAACAAAATGGAGGAATTGGAGCTCCTGGTCCGAGAAATGAAACCGGATATCGTAGGAATAACCGAAACCTGGTGGAACAGTAGTCATGACTGGAGTACAGATATGGAAGGGTATGTGCTGTTTAGGAACGATAGGAACAAAGGTAAAGGTGTGGGGGGGTAGCATTGTATGAGGTAAACTGTAAAGAAATAATAACTGATGGAATGGATAAGACGGAGTCTGTCTGGGCAATACTCACACTGGGTAAAAGAACTACTAGAGCCTCCCCGGGATAGTGCTTGGGGTGTGCTATAGACCGCCGGGACTACCCTGGATATGGACAGAGAACTATTTAATGTTTTTAGGGAAGTAAATACTAATAGGAACTGTGTAATCATGGGAGACTTTAACTTCCCGGATATAGATTGGGGGACAAATGCTAGCAACAATAATAGGGCTCAGATGTTGCTAGACGTGCTAGCTGATGAATTCCTTCATCAAGTAGTAGCTGAACCGACGAGGGGGGAGGCCATTTTAGATTTGGTTTTGGTGAGTAGTGAGGACCTCGTTGAGGAAATGGTTGTAGGGGACAACCTTGGCTTGAGTGATCATGAGCTAATTCGATTTAAACTAAATGGAAAGATTAACAGAATTATATCAGAGACTAGGGTTTACAATTTCAAAAAGGCTAATTTTAATAAATTAAGGGGACTGGTAAGGGAAGTGGATTGGGCTAACATATTTATGGATCTAAAGGCGGATGGCGCCTGGGATTATTTTAAGTTGAAGTTGCAGGAGCTGTCGGAGGCCTGTATCCCGAGAAAGGGAAAACGGTTAGTAGGAAAGAGATTTAGACCAAACTCGGGGGTGGTACCGTTGGACTGGAGAATAGCTAATGTGGTTCCTATTTTCAAGAAAGGGAAAAAAAGTGACCTGGGTAACTACAGGCCTGTTAGTTTAACATCTGTAGTATGTAAGGTCCTGGAAAAAATTTTGAAGGAGAAAGTAGTTAAGGACCTTGAGGTCAATGGCAATTGCGACAAATTACAACATGGTTTTACGAAAGGCAGATCGTGCCAAACCAGCCTGATCTCCTTCTTTGAGAAAGTAACAGACTTTTTAGATAAGGAAAATGCAGTGGACCTAATATACCTCGATTTCAGTAAAGCGTTTGATACGGTACCGCACGAGGAATTATTGGTTAAATTGGAAAAGATGGAGATCAATATGAAAATCCAGAGGTGGATAAGGAACTGGTTAAAGGGGAGACTGCAGTGGGTCATACTGAAAGGTGAACTGTCAGGTTGGAGGGAGGTCACCAGTGGAGTTCCTCAAGGTTCGGTTTTGGGTCCCATTTTATTTAATCTATTTATTACTGACCTCGGAACCAAATGTAGGAGTGGGCTGATAAAGTTTGCGGATGACACAAAGTTGGGAGGTATTGCCAATTCGGAGAAGGATTGGGATATTCTGCAGGGAGACTTGGATGACCTTGTAAATTGGAGTAATAGAAATAGGATGAAATTTAATAGTGAAAAGTGTAAGGTGATGCATTTAGGGATGACTAACAAGAATTTTAGTTATAAGCTGGGGACGCATCGGTTGGAAGTAACGGAGGAGGAGAAAGACCTCGGAGTCCTGGTTGACCGCAGGATGACTATGAGTCGGCAATGTGACGTGGCCGTGAAAAAAGCTAATGCAGTCTTGAGATGCATTAGGCGAGGTATATCTGGTAGGGATAAGGAGGTGCTGCTTCCGTTATACAAGGCACTGGTGAGACCTCATTTGGAGTACTGTGTGCAAGTTCTTGTCTCCCATGTTTAAAAGGGAACTCAAACTGGAATGGGTACAGAGAAGGGCCACTAGGATGATCAGAGGAATGGAAACCTGTCGTATGAAAGGAGACTCGAGGAGCTCGGTTTGTTTACCCTAACCAAAAGAAGGCTGAGGGGGGATATGATTGCTCTCTTTAAATATATCAGAGGGATAAATTCCAGGGAGGGAGAGGAATTATTTCAGCTCAGTACTAATGTGGACACGAGAAGGAATGGATATAAACTGGTGGTGGGGAAGTTTAGGCTTGAAATTAGACAAAGGTTTCTAACCATCAGAGGGGTGAAATTTTGGAACAGCCTTCCGAGGGAAACAGTGGGGGAGAAAGACCTCTTTGGCTTTAAGATTAAGCTTGATAAGTTTATGGAGGGGATGGTTTGATGGGATAACATGATTTTAGTCAATTAATCAACAGCGTGCCATCACTGGTAAATAGTATCAATGGTCAATGAGGGTCTGGCTAGAGAATCTTGCCTGCATGCTTGGGGTTCTACTGATTGCCATATTTGGGGTCGGGAAGGAATTTTCCTCCAGGGTAGATTGGCAGAGGCCCTGGAGGTTTTTCGCCTTCCTCCGCAGCATGGGGCGGGGGTCGCTAGCTGGAGGATTCTCTGCGACTTGAAGTCCTTAAATCACAGGATTCGGGGACTTCAACAGCTGAGTCAAGGGAAAGGGGGTGGGTCAGCTTTTGTGGCCTGCATCATGCGGGAGGTCAGACTAGATGATCATACTGGTCCCTTCTGACCTTAAAGTCTATGAGTCTACCTGGGAGCTCTCCTGATCTTCCAGCTGTTCAACCAATCCATTCATCCCACAAGCATTCCAGGAGGGAGGGGTGGGGGAAAGTGTAACAGACCTTTTGAGCATACAGGTTATACATAGCATACAGATCACTGCTGCTCCTACAACAACACCCAACTGCATTACATGAATACTCTCCCAGCCACTCATGAGCCATAGTAGGGAGGCTCCAGTCAATTCCCCCCAGCTCCCCAGCCTTGCACCCCAGGATTGTACCATTGTGCACTTGTCAGTAGCCTAGCCAGTGTAAGCTCATTACCTAGTTCACCACACCCTCAGTGTGGAATGGACACACATCAGCCTTTGTAGTCTGAGCTGCAATTCCCCAAGCACTTCAAACAAAACACACTGTTTGAGGTAACATATCAAACAGGTTTATTAACTACAGAACAGTTGATTTAAGTGATTATAAGTAGCAGATGCAGAGGTCTTAATTCTAACTTAAAGAGGCTAAGCAAGATTTGAATCAAGCAGTGTCTCACCCTAAGAGCTGGTACAAGCAGCTTCCAGTTCTCCAATACACAGACTGAACCCCTTTCCAGCTTGGGACCAAACTCCCTCCTTCAAAGTCTTCGGCTACACTACGGACCTTACAGCGGCACAGCTGTACCGCTACAGATGTGCCGCTGTAAGGTCTCCCATGTAGCCACGCTTTGCCGATAGGAGAGAGTTCTCCTGCTGGCATGATTAAACCACCCCCAATGAGCGGCGTTAGCTATTTCTGCAGGAGAGCCTCTACTGCCAACATAGCGCTGTCCATATCAGCACTTCTGTCTGTGACAGTTGTCTGTCAGGGCTTTCTTTTTTCGCACCCCTGACCGACAGAAATTTTACCAACAGAAGTGGTGTTGACAAAGCCTTTGTCTTTCAGACAATCTTCCAGGTGTTGAGCTGAGCGGGGAGAGAGGCCAAGTAATGATGTCACTCTTCCTCTCTTATACTTTTTTCCGGCTGCTCGAAAGATTCTTGCTGTGACGTGGGTTAGCGTATCCCCATGGCATACGTGCCTTCTCCGAAAAGTCTCTGGGATAGTGGATTGAGTGTTGATGAGCCCTTAACTCCTGTCTGGCCACTGATGGCTGCTCCTTTGTCCCTACTGAAAGGCTGGCTTTGGGCATCTCCCAACCCCATGACATATTTCAGTAACACAAAAGGCAATACCTCATAACTTCACACACAATGATAGCAGAGACAATCCAACAGGATATTACGGTTCAACAGATCATAAAGTAATCGTTCTAGATTACTACATTTTTAATTGACTGAAACAAAGACATTATTTTAAATTAATCAGTCACAGAGGTTTAGTATGTTCATAACAATGTTCATTGCTTTTAGAAAAAGGGAACACTAATTTATTTTGTGTTATCTCCATAACCAGACATGTTTATGAAATTTCACCAACTTTATGTTTCCAAAGATTTTAGGCATAACAAAGGATTTTAAATCTTACTAAGGTACTGATTGTGCTGGAGGGTTCTCTTAAAACTAGTTCATCAAATAGTTCAGAGGTAAAGAAAGGGAAACTTGTTTGTCCAGCTATCTGGAAGGAAAGCGTTGTCCCTTTAAGGGCTAGCCTCTCTTCAACAGGGGGGTGAAGGGAGAAAGGGATGGACAGAAAGGACAGGGAGACTTTGGAAGCAAGTTTTTTGTACTATAGTAACTAAAATTAAAATATGTATTTTAGATAAGAGTGGTCTTTTGAAGGATTTATTTTAAAAACTATATGTCTGAAGAGCCAAGCATGTGAGGCTAAAGGTGAATACTCAGATCGTGGATCTAAAACTCTATGCAAGGATTTTTTAGAGATGTGATTTCATAATCTTCAGCAATCTTCTAATGAAATAGTTTAAAATTTGCTTTAAAAATAAGGTCCCGTAGACTAACATATTCTGAGTAAATATTACAGTAATGCACAACTGTTTTTGTCAGTAAATTCAGAAACTGAGACCTGGTCCACACTAACCCCCCCACTTCGGACTAAGGTACGCTAATAACGTAGCTGAATTCGAAGTACCTTAGTCCGAACTTACCGCGGGTCCAGACGCGGCAGGCAGGCTCCCCTGTCGATGCCACGTACTCCTCTCGCCGAGCTGGAGTACCGGCGTCGACGGCAAGCACTTCCGGGATCGATCCCAGAAGATCGATCGCTTACATCCGGACCAGGAAGTAAGTATAGACGTACCCTGACAGTATATACCTAGGGGTTGGCAAATGCCTGTTAAATGGCTTCATTACCACTCGAATGGCTCTTTAACAGTTTCAATGTTGTGCTAATAGGATTGGCAGGCTGGAGGCTTTTTCACTTTTAAGTTACTAGCTCCCTTCCGGAGTAAGAGACACCAGGCTGCAGCAGCCAGCTGTGGGAGCCTGCAGGAAGGGTCAGAACAGGGATAGGAAGGTGGGGGGGTGGACACTAAGACCCAGGAGGTGCCCCGAATTTTCCGGTGCCCTACACAGCTGTGTATGCTGAGTATGCCTAAGGACGGCCCTGGGTGAATGTCACCCCCGTCCCTCCATCTCAGGGACCCAGTCTGAGCTGGGAGTTCATCTGAAAGAAAGGACGGATTCTCTCCCCAGCGAAGGAGGCCTCAGTGAAAGTGAAGATCGGGGCCTCATTATCAGCACTGAAAAATGCCACCTGCCCCTGTTCATAGTCCAGACAGACCCGAACCTGCCGGTGCCAGCTGCTCTGGGGCAGGGTGCTCTGAGGGGCAGGTTGAACCTTAGACACCCATCCCCACCAATTCATGGCTCAGATCCCCTCCTCAGGGGAAATGCCGATCCAGCCTTTCCTCCACACAGACTCCCTGGCCACCCCGATGGCCCAGAATTCCTCATCCCCCACCTCCACCTCCCAGTACCAACTCCCCGTGGTGAACCCTGGAGAGCCCAGCACACAGTGCCAACGATCAAATCGCTCAGGATTGTTGGGCAGGTCCTGCCGTGTGTCTCCCCATCTCCCACCCCGCCGATCCTCAGACAGGATGAGTTCAGGATGAGCTGTGTCTGGATCCAGAGTCACATGCACTGTGGGGAATTCAAGGGAATGGGTTAAAAAACCTCGGGACAGGAAGGGGGACAGCAGCTGAAGGGGGGGGTAGGGAGTGGGGGGAAGGGGAAGGACTGCAGTAGAGGACAGTAGGAGCTGAAATAGGGGGCAGAGAATGGGGAGGGGATAGGTAATTTTAAGTTGAAAAGATCGTAAATGTGTTATAAGACTGAAAACTATTATAACTGTACTTGTCATGAACCCCCCTTTCAGTGACAGGTGGGTCCCCCTTGCCGTCCCTTCATTCCCCATATTCGTCTTCTCACCAAGGGGTGAAGGCAGAAACCCCCCCTCCCTTCAACCCCCGTTGTGATAACTGTCCCTACAGGCTGACCCTGTCTGTGAGCGCCGCTGGCAGACGTGAGTGAGAGCTCATCAAAAGTCACAGTAACCCATGGTAATAAATGTTGAAAGTAGGGTGACCAGAGAGCAAATGTGAAAAACGGGACCAGGGGTGGGGGGTAATAGGAGCCTATATAAGAAAATGTCCCAAAAATCAGGACTGTCCCTATAAAATCGGGACATCTGGTCACCCTAGTTGAGAGGAAAGGGGTTGAAAGGGGAGTGAAACAGACTGAAATAGCTCAGACAGAGACCTCCTGCTATAACTCAAGGATTGAGTTAAGCTCATGCCTGGTGAACAAGCGACGTGTGGGACTGGTACTAAGGAGACCAAAATTGGTGTGTCAGAAACTGGGTGTAATTGGTGGACAATATAATGAGTGAACAGAGCTATTCCACCTCTCCCTTCCCTGTGGGGTTCTTGAAAGAAAAGCCTGTGGCAGGAGAGTCTGAGACTCACTGCTGATGGGGGGAGGGGTGACTGAATGGAGTGAGCTGCATCATCATGGCTGCCACCCCCACTGTCCCCTGGAACCCCGGGATCCCCCATGACACCGTTGGATCTTTGTCATCCTGAGCCTGAAAGGCACCTGACCAGACCAGGCCAGAATGTGGGACCCAGATGACATCACTACCTCCATTGGGTCTGGCTAAAACCCACCACCACCTGGGATGTGAGACTTTGCCCCTCACTTCCTGTGTCCTCTTCCTCCCTCACGTCTTCTCTTTCCTATAGCCAGGGCTGCCTGGGGGGGCAAGTGGGGCAATTTGCCCCAGGCCCCGCAGGGGCCCCCACGAGAACGTCATAGGCTCCCCCCCGCCTCTGCCTTCCCCCATCCCCCAGCGCCACGGCGCGCCGCATCCAGGAGCAGCCCTGGACAGCGCTGCAGCGGCATGGCTCGGGCGGGGCCTGAGCTCCTCCCGCTCAGAGCCGCGAGGTAAGGTAGGGTTACCATATTTCAGCAAGAAAAAAAGAGGACGGGAGGAGCCCCGCCCTAGCCCCGCCCCTGCCCCTCCCACTTCCCACCCCCCCAGAACCCCCAACCCTCCCCCCGTTCCTTGTCCCCTGACTGCCCCCTCCTGGGACCCCTGCCCCTAACTGCCCCCCAGGACTTCACCCCCTATCTAAGCCTCCCTGCCTCTTGTCCCCTGACTGCCCCAACCCTTATCCACACCCCCACCCCCAGACAGACCCCTGGGACTCCCACGCCCCATCCAACCACTCCCCACCCCCTGACAGCCCCCCCCAGAACTCCCAACCCATCTAAACCCCTCTGCTCCCTGTCCCCTGACTGCTCCGATCCATCTCCCCACCCCTGCCACCTGACAGCCCCCCCCAGAACTCCCAAACCCCCACCCCTCCCGCTCCTTGTCCCCTGACTGCCCCCTCCTGGGACCCCTGCTCCTAACTGCCCTCCAGAACCCCACCCCCTACCTAAGACTCCCTGTTCCTTGTCCCCTAACTGCCCCCTCCTAAGACCCCCCCCCAACTGCCCCCCAGGACCCTACCCCCTACCTGTACCCTGACTGCCCAAAACTTTCTCCACTCCCCCCAAAAAGCCCCCCCCGTTTCTTGACTGCCCCCTCCAGAACCTTCCTGCCCCCTGACCTCCTTACCCTGCTGCTCAGAACAGAGTGTTGGGCTCTGTGCAGCCGAGCCGGACACGTGGCTGAGCTCCCCAGCACAACAAAACCCGGTCCCTGGCCCTGCACAGTGCTGCCGGACTGGGCTGCAAGGGAGCTGCCGGCTCAGAATGCAGGGCGGATCCGGCTCCTCTACAGCTGCTCCTGAGTCCAGCCCGGGACTTCCCTGCAGCCCTCCCAGCCGCTCGCTCTGCTCTGCCGGGGGGAAATCCCGGACATTGTGAGTGCTTCACAAATTCCCCCCGGACGCTATTTTTAGCACACAAAAGGAGGACATGTCCGGGTAAATCCGGACGAATGGTAACCCTAGGTAAGGGGCGGGATTGCGAGTTGCGGCCGAGCGGCGGGAGCTCAGGCCCTGCTGGAGCCACGCCGCTGCAGCACTGTCCAGGGCTGGGCTGTGTTTCTCCAGCAAGGGTCACACTCCACTTCTGAGCATCTCTCATTGCCTAGTTTGTGTGAATCACATTCATAGGCCTCACGTCTCCCCACACATGGTATCAGGGGCCTAGGTGCCTGACTGAGGCTTTGTAGATGCCACGGGGGGGGAGGGGAGGGGCTAGCTGAAAGTTAGGCATAGTGCCCAAGTTCCTTTGTGGATCTGGGCCTGAGTGCAGAAGGCTCTGGGTGTGTTATATTTCACCCAAACCCACAGGGCTGCACTAATGATAATTCTTTAAACTTATCCCAGACCTTTTTCCCACCATCCTGTTTGTTTCCTACAGCAGTCTGAGGTGCACTCAGAGTTTGCTTCTGAGCTTCAAAGTGAACTTAGTGCCAGAGATAAAAGGAGGATTCAAACTCCTTTGAAATCCCTGGGTATAATAATAAATAATCTCAGAACAACAGTTTCTTCCACCAACAAAGCAGATCTCTGGAAGGGCAATGTCTAGAGAAAGGTTTCTCTCCCTAGCTGATTTAGCCAATATTCTGCAAATCAGTCAGATACACCTCTACCTCGATATAATGCTGTCCTCGGGAGCGAAAAAAATCTTACCGCGTTATAGGTGAAACCGCGTTATATCGAACTTGCTTTGATCTGCCGGAGTGTGCAGCCCCCTTTCCCCCCGGAGCACAAGGGGGAATGATGTTAGCTAAGGTGATGGAAGCACTCTTCCACTGGCCTGGAAGACTTTCATACCCCTGACCAATGTAGCTACACTGATAGAATTTTCATGTGTAGACCAAGCCTTAGCTAGACTCTTATTTTAAGCTCTTAAGTGGTGCTATATATATAGCTATACTTTTTCCAGTTCATTGTAGAAAAAGTGGAACTATGCTTTTCATTCATCTCTTCAATCTCTCACACATTTAAAAAACATAACAATGAATACATTTCAAATATTGCTATATTTGAAAACAAAACAGCTTGTGGAGGTGTCAGCAAGAAGAGGTGTCAGCAAACATTTCTAACAAGACCTTTTAACTTATTTATTTCTAGTTTTTTAATCAGATTCTTAAATGTGTAGAAATAAAATGTTAAGGTTCCACATTAAAAACAATTTTCAAAAGATCATACAACTCCCATCCCTTAGTGGGAGGTGTTTCTCTGTACTCCAGGTAGAAGGAAGAGGGAAAATGGAACTTACCAGATTTAGCAAGAATTTCCTCTAAAAGACAAATAAAGAAAAATAAATAATGTATGAAAATGATGATAGTTGTTAAGATGTTTCATAATAGAGGTATTTTTTCTCCCCTGTCCTTTTTTGTATTTTTGCAAAGTCAAATGGTCAAATATGGATCAGTAATAGAAACCTGTGTTCCCAGGAGCCACATCATATGTCAGGGCAATCCAAGGAACCACGCTGATTTTAGAGCAGTTAGGAAAGACCAGCTTCAAACACAGGCCTGATCTAAACCTTAACTCTGGCAGGGCTGTCACCTTTATATGTTTAATACTTAATATACCTTAGAGAATATTTATGAAAATACTTATGTACCTTAATATTTAATACTCATTGGCCCAGAAAGCAAGTGTAGGCTCTGTAGGGTAGGGATTAGGATGGTCACTGGGGAGGGGTGAGCTCCTGGGTTTCAGTCTCTGTGCCTAAGACTATTTAATGATTTATACCACCTAGAACAGCTTCGACAGAGAGATTGAGAGAGACCCACTTAGAATAGCCAGCAGCCCTGCAGTTAGGGCACTCGCATAGGAAAGGGGAGAGCAGGGATTCAAAGCTGGGCCGCCGCAGTTTGTCTGAGTGACTTAATAACTGGGCTATCGGTGATCAGAGGGACATCATCTCTGCAGTGCTGTACATGTAGACAAGCCATGACGCATCATTCGAAAAACTAAGGAGGTGCTCCTTAGTTTTTAGAATGACGCGTCATGGCTTGTCTACATGTACAGCACTGCAGAGATGAAGAAGCTCTCTCGTCAACAAAGCGCTGTCTACACCAGGGTTAGGTCGGTATAATTTTTCACATCCCTGAGTGACGTAGTTATACCGAGATGTTTGTGGTGTAGATCTGGCCTAAGGCACCTTGTGAAACCTAACAACATAGGACTGGAAGGAACCACCTGAATCATTGAGCCAGTCCCCTGCTATCACTGACCACCTCTTTAAATCTAGCCCTTCATTTCCAAACTGACTTAGCTTTTAATTTAAACAATGTTTTCAAAAGCCCCAAATCACAATGAAATAGTTTTGAAGTTTTTATAACTACCAGACAAACAAAAAAATCAATTATTTCAACAGCTCTTTCTCTGACTCTGTCATTCACCAACCAGTCTGCCTGCACAGACCAGGGAGCAGAGGCGTTAAGTTGGAGAGGTTGTAGCTGATAGACTTTTTGACCTTTGTTACATCTGAATACCTCAGCTCTTTGACTAAGCAATGGCACTGTTATAAAATAACTGTGCTCTCTGATGCTCAACCATTGCTATTCTCCTGAATTTCAAAAGGTGTGAAGTAAACTTTCTTGTCTGAAATTACAGCACGTTGCTTTGAATATACAGCAGGGAAACAGATTTCCTCCATTCGATGGAAAATTTTATCTCTTCCACTGTCTGACTGAAAACGACAACATGTACTCAGTAAATCCATTGTACCCTGCTTTGCTGCTATTTGAAATGACAGCTGTGTCAGAGATGATGGTGCACACCTTGGGCTGGACTGTACACTGCGCTAACACCTCTGAAATCCAGGAAATACAAAGTTAAGTTACATGCCACCTGTTCAAAGCATCCTTAGTTCTGCCCCTTTTAAGCTGTGTCCCACCATGTCCACAACATACCATTCCCATCAGGCAGAGCAGTTTTCAATCAGTTTTAGCTCAGTGAGAAAAGTTATCTTTTAAACTGCGAGTCTCAATCCTAACTACAGCAGAGTTGCTGCTCCATTATCAGACTTCACTGTTAGCTACATCCATGCAGCCTACCTTGATATACACCTGGACCTTTTCCCTAGTGAAGCCTGCACTTACTCCAGTCCCCTGCTCTCACAGACAGCTCCTGTGGCACTTTGTACCTCAAAGCAGCCCCCTGAAATCCCTATATTCACCCCATCATATAATTATGATATGTTTCCTACAAAGTATCCATTGTAAAGTATCATTTTAAAATTCTTGATCTGTTTAACATTAATATCCTGTTGGATTGTATGTGCTATGATTGTATGTGAAGTTATGAAGTTTTGCTAGGTGTGTGTTACTGAAATATGTTGTGAGGTTGGAAACATCCACAACCAGCCTTTCAGGTGCAACAATGGAGTAGCCAGATGTGCTGATGGGCCATTAAAGGGAATTCACTTTCCCAGCAGCCATCCCAGAAGATTTCTCAGAGAGGTCACGTAGACAATGGAGATTACTTGACCAATGGAGGCAGACCCCCACCTCGCAAGCATAGATCTTTGCAGCAAACTGGAAGAAACTATAAAAGAAGGGATGTGACATCGTGATTGGCTTCACTCCTGCCACAACTCAACACCTGGAAGAAACATCTAGCGGACAAAGACTTTGAACTGTGGAGGGTGGTCCGGTGCTGGAGGAGAGACCCAGCCACTGTATTGAAGATCTGTGACCTGTTTGTACCATCTGTCAGGGTGAGACACTGCTTGATTCAAATCCTGTTTAGTTTATAGAACTCAGATTGCAAATTTACTTTTCTTTCTTAGGTAACCAACTTTGATCTCTATGTCTGCTACTTATAATAACTTAAAATCTATCTTTCTGTAGTTATTAAATCTGTTTTATATTTTACATAAAATAGTTGAAGTGCTTGGAAAATCTCAGCTCAGGATACAAAGGTTAGTGTGTGTCCTCTCCACATTGAGGGAGGGGCAGACTGGGTAATGAACTTACATTGCTCAGGCTTCTGACCAGCGCAAGACACTTCAGCTCTGGGGTCCTAGGCTGGGGAGCTGTGAGGATTGGCTGGAGCCTCTCTGCTGACGATTCATGAGTGGCTGGGAGAAGCATTCATGTAACTCAGCTAGGTGTGTCCCTTCCTGTGGATATCCGTGTAAATGCAGAACCTGCCAGAGGTCTGTAGCTTGCCAACAACCACCCAGTGGTGGGACAGAGGGCTCAGCAGTCCCCCAGTCCAGGTGACATCCTGGGATCCCCATCACAGCCCCTTCATAAAATCCTATTAAAAAACTTAGCAAGTTCCATTTTAACATTAGTTCTGTTTCATAGATTCATAGATTCTAGGACTGGAAGGGACCTCGAGAGGTCATCGAGTCCAGTCCCCTGCCCGCATGGCAGGACCAAATACTGTCTAGACCATCCCTGATAGACATTTATCTAACCTACTCTTAAATATCTCCAGAGATGGAGATTCCACAACCTCCCTCGGCAATTTATTCCAGTGTTTAACCACCCTGACCGTTAGGAACTTTTTCCTCGTGTCCAACCTAGACCTCCCTTGCTGCAGTTTAAACCCATTGCTTCTTGTTCTATCCTTAGAGTCTAAGGTGAACAAGTTTTCTCCCTCCTCCTTATGACACCCTTTTAAATACCTGAAAATACCTTTAAATACCTGTTGTTTTCTCTCACAACACTTCCTGGCAGTCTGCTCCAGAACCTCACTCCTCTGATGGGTAGAAACCTTTAGTTCCCAGCCTGAATTGAATTCAAGGCCAGATAATCCCCATTTCTTCTTGGTCGATTTGATTGTTAGCTTCAACAGTTCATCTCTCTCCATGTTGTTTACTCCCCTGATGCATTCGCAAAGAGCAATCACATCCCCTCTCAGCCTTCCCTTTGCTACCCAAAACAAGCTCAGTTTTTTTAGTCTCCTCTCTTACGGCAGGCCCTCCATGACCCTGATCATCCTGGGAGCCCATCTCTGAACCTGAAATTCATCCACCTCTGGCTGAGGTTGTGGGACACCCCACAGATGCCAGGACAGGAGAGCAGCCCCTCTTACAAAATATCCAGCTCCTGGGTGCTGATCCTTGGCATTGAGGAGAAGCTACAATTTGCTGCAGAAGTAGAAGAGGAGCCAGGGGAGGGATTTGAGTAGGGAGCGGACGACATGGTTGGAGAACAATTGAGGCAGCTGATTTTGCTGGCACAATGTTCGATCAGGCTCTTCATTTCTCTGGTGGGAGAGAAGAGCTTGAGAAGCAACAAAAGCACCTGGTGCCAGGGCTGAGACCCAACCAGAGTCCCCCTGACCACAGGGGAACCAGCCCCATGTAACCTCCTTGCCCAGCCACATGGCGATGGGGGAAATGACAGCAGGAAAACTTAGAGGTGTTCCAAGCCCCTGCAGCCAGGATTCCTCCAGCAGTAGCCGGCAAAGCAGCAATAGCCTGCTGCCCAGACAGCCTCTGGCCTTTTCAGTTTGCTGGTTTCCTCTTTGCTCTGCTCCGTTCCCTGCCTCCCTCTGCCCTCCATGGTCCTAGGCAGGACCTGAATTGCTAATATATTGAACAATCACATTCTAAAAAACAGTGTTTCAGCCCTTCTTCTTTCATCTTAAAGAAAGAGCAGAAGCTGTGTTTATTTCCCCTTTGCTAGTCTTTTGAATACACCCCACTGGTCCCAGAAATTACCTTTGTCTTTCTTCATTTCAGATCGCAAGGTTGCTAGAAGGAGAAAAAGGCAAATTATGAGCTTTCGTTCTGCCATGGTTATGGTGATATTCCAACGGTTGAACACAATGTGTTGTGCTTGTGAAAGAGAGGGACAGATTTACAGTTAGTGGTTTAAAACACACCTGTCTCAAATGCACCGTGGGGTCAAGTGGGGTCAAGTGAAGGCAGGGAGGAGTCGGCTATGTGGGATGAGGATAGAACTTGGGGGCAGAGAGGTGTGATGATCTGGCAGAATTGGGAGGGGAAAGATGAGGAAAGGAAGGAGATGTAGGACTGTTGTTTTTTTGGGGGGATGCACAGGTCAGGAAAGCCTCATCCCTTAGTGGGAGAGGTTTCAGGGGACTCCAGAAACAAGGAATAGGAAAAATTGAACTTACCAAGTTCAGCAAGAATTTCTTCTAAAAGACAAAAAAGAGGAATTAATAATGTGTAATAGCTGTTAAAAATTTTAGTACAGTGGTTCTCTCCCCATCCCTGCTACCTTCATCCATTTTGTTATGTTTGCAAAGTCAAACACAGGCAGTTTTTGTTTGTTTGTTTCCTGTTTTGGGCATGCTCTCTTGTGACGTTTTTTATCACTAGAGTTGGGCAACATTTTTCAGCTGAAATCATCATCATCGGCAGTTCCTTGGTTCGCGGATGATCTCTACCACAGATTTACTTATGGGTCCTGAGATATCTCAGGAGTCCAATCCTGGAACCACAGATCTGCCCGCAGTAGGTACAGACATTTCCTAGCGGGTCAGCTCCCCATTGTGAGAAAGTTCTTTTTCCTTCCTTCAGCTTTGAGGGAAAGGCGCTTCTCCTCGAAGCGGGCCACTACCTGATGGAGGCTGACCACTGAGGTCAGTTGGTGGCTTGCTCCTCCCAGCTTGTGATGTCCACATCAGTTTTCTTGAGATACATTTTCAGTGTCTATTTGTAGCGTTTCCTCTGACCACCACGGGATCTCTGACCATGGGTGATCTGAGAGTAGATGGCTTGTTTTGGGAGGCGAGAGTATGGCATCCGCACACAATGTTCAGCCCAATGAAGCTGGTTCATGAGAATCATTGCTTAGTGCTGGTGACATTGGCTTCAGTGAGGATGCTGGCGTTAGCGTAGCAATCTTCCCATTTGATGCGAAGGATCTTCCAGAAGCATTGTCGGTGGTACCTCTCCAGACAGTTGGGTTTGCATCCCTAAAGGAGTGTAGGAGTCATATTTGTCTTATGGGTTATGTAAAAGGCCTGAGGCAGGCTGATGGAGCACTTTAGTCTTCCGAATATTGAGTCAGAGTCCTAGGCTTCGATGAGCTTGTGCAAAAAAATCCAGTGTGGACTGAAGGTCAGTCTTAGTGTGCACGAGGATGTCATCAGCATCTGGCCCTGCTGCCTTGCTGTTCTTCATTTGCATGATGGATCATGTTACTTCTTCGAGGGCAGGAGGATCAGCAAGAGATTCTCTTTCATGTCACTGAGGTATAGATTCGATGGTGGCATTAGAGACGGTTGACTCACGATTCAGGAGTGACTCAAAATGCTCCTTCCATCTGGCTTTGATGGCTTCATTGTCCTTAAAATATGTCAACCCGTCTTAGGCTTGGAGTGGTGTAGGACCATGGGATCATGGATTGTAGACTTGTTCATTTAAATTGCACAGATTACAGCTAATAGCCTTTTTGACTATTGGTACATCTGAATCAGGGCCGGCTCCAGGCACCAGCTTCTCAAGCAGGTGCTTGGGGCGGCCGTTCCGGACAGGGGCGGCAGTTCCAGGTATTCGGCGGCAATTCGGTGGAGGGTCCGTCACTCCGCCTGGGAGTGAAGGACCTCCCGCCAAATTGCCGCCGCAGATCGCGATTGCGGCTTTTTTTTTTTTTTTTTTTTTTTTTTTTGGTACAAAGGCCCATGGTTCAGAAATCCCTTTCCTAGGCCAGTGTTCTCGACTCGGCTGACACATTGTCCCTGAAAGGGTCAGTTGAGAACTCAGCGTGCGCACAGCAAGCTGGAAATCTGCACAGTGTGTGGAGCGTGTGTATGTGACTTGGAGCTTGGCAGGGCAGCAGCACTGGTTCGTGGGGTTAAGGCAGCTGGGCTGTGCAGGAGCACTCCACAAAGCAGGGTGGCAGACATGGGGTCTGCAGCTGGGAGTGTGTCTGAGAGGCCCAGAAGCACATGGGATCCTGGGGTTAGGCCCACCCACAGCAGACTGGCGTCAGTCCAGAGAGGGGGTGACACAGGGCCTTGAAGTGATTTAATTAGCTAGCAAAACACCCCTACCTTGGACCCATGAGCAGCCTTTGCCATGGGAATCACAGCGTGAGAGCGGTGAGTCGGGGATCCTTTGCAATCTTCACAAAGAGCTTTGGCAATCTCCTTACAGAACCATGTGAGCTCCTTGCCATGTTCCCCACAGACATTCCCTTCCCTCCCCCTTTTTCCTGGTTTTAACCCCAGTTGTTTGATGAACTCTGCTATGCTGTCCAGCTGAGTGTTGGAAAGGTCTTTTCCAGAATGGGCATTTGGATGTTTAAAAGCGCGCTGGCGCAGCTTACTGACTCGCTCAGACCTCAGCGAAAAGAATATCCCCATTGTTATTGCTGCTTGCTGTGCACTCCACAATATCTGTGAGAGTAAGGGGGAGACATTTATGTCGGAGTGAGAGATTGAGGCAAATCGCCTGGCTGCTGATTACGTGCAGCCAGACACCAGGATGGTTAGAAGAGCACAGCAGGGCGCGGTGCGCATCAGAGAAGCTTTGAAAATGAGTTTTGTGACTGGCCAGGCTACGGAGTGAAACTTCTGTTTGTTTCTCCTTGATGAACCGTCCGCCCCCACCCCACCCGGTTCACTCTACTTCCCTGTAAACCAACCACCCCACCCTCCCCTCCCACCCTCGAGCAGCACATGCAGAGGCAATAAAGTCATGGTTACTTCACATTCATGCATTCTTTATGAATTCATCACACAACTAGGGGGATAATTGCCAAGGTAGCCCGGGATGGGTGGGGGAGTAGGGAAGGAAAAGGACACACTACAGTTTAAAACTTTAACTCTTATTGAAGGCCAACCTTCTGATGCTCGGACAATCATCTGGGGTGGAGTGACTGGGTGGCCGGAGGGCCCCCCCCCCCGTGTTCTTGGGCGTCTGGTTGAGGAGGCTATGGAACTTGGGGAGGTGGGCTGTTGGTTACACAGGGGCTGTAGCGGCGGTCTCTGCTCCTGCTGCCTTTCCTGCAGCTCAACCATACGCTGGAGCACATCAGTTTGATGCTCCAGTAGACGGAGCATTGACTCTTGCCTTCTGTCTGCAAGCTGACACCACCTATCATCTTCAGCCCGCCACTTGCTCTGTTCATCCCGCGATTCAGCCCGCCACCTCTCCTCTCGTTCATATTGTGCTTTTCTGTAGTCTGACATTGACTGCCTCCATGCGTTCTGCTGTGCTCTGTCAGCGTGGGAGGACATCTGGAGCTCCGAGAACATATCATCCCGAGTCTGCCGTTTTCTCCTTCTAATCTTCACTAGCCTCTGTGAAGGAGAAACATTTGCAGCTGGTGGAGGAGAAGGGAGAGGTGGTTAAAAAAGACACATTTTAGAGAACAATGGGTACACTCTTTCACGTTAAATTTTGCTGTTCACATTACACAGCACATGTACTTTCGTTACAAGGTCACATTTTTCCTCTTATATTGAGGGCCTGCCGGTTTGGTGTGAGAGATCACTCACGCAGTGCCAGGCAACAGATTTCGGCTTGCAGGCAGCCATGGTAAGCCACAGTCTTTTGGCTTTTTTAACCTTCTTAACATGTGGGAATGATTTCAAACAGTAGCACCCTCCTTTCCCATACCAAGCACCCGTTGGGTTGGCCATTTAAAAGGGGCTGCGGTTTCCGGGTTAACATGCAGCACAAACCCAACTAACACCCCCCCCCAAATCTCTGGGATGATCACTTCACCCCTCCCCCCCACGGCGTGGCTAACAGCGGGGAACATTTCTGTTCAGCAGAGCAGGAACGGGCACCTCTGAATGTCCCCTTAATAAAATCGCCCCATTTCAACCAGGTGACCGTGAATGATATCACTCTCCTGAGGATAACAAAGAGCGATAAGGAATGGATGTTGTCTGCATGCCAGCAAACACCGAGAACATATGCTGCCATGCTTTGTTATGCAATGATTCCAGACTATGTGCTACTGGCCTGGCGTGGTAAAGTGTCCTACCATGGCGGACGGGATAAGGCAGCCCTCCCCAAAAAACCTTTTGCAAAGGCTTTGGGAGTACATGAAGGAGAGCTTTCTGGAGATGTCCCTGGAGGATTTCCGCTCCATCCTCATACACGTTAACAGACTTTTCCAGTAGCTGTACTGGCCGCGATTGCCAGGGCAAATTAATCATTAATCATTAAACACGCTTGCTTTTAAACCATGTGTAATATTTACAAAGGTACACTCACCAGAGGTCCCCTGTGTGCCCTCAGGGTCTGGGACCACGCCTTGGGTGAGTTCGGGGGTTACTGGTTCCAGGTCCAGGGTGATAAACATATCCTGGCTGTTGGGGAAACCGGTTTCTCCGCTTCCTTGCTGCTGTGAGCTATCTACATTATCTTCATCCTCATCTTCCTCATAGCCCGAACCTGCTTACCTGTGTGTTTCTCCATTGAAGGAGTCAAAGCACATGGTTGGGGTAGTGGTGGCGGCACCCCCTAGCATGGCATGCAGCTCTGCGTAGAAGCGGCATGTTTGCGGCTCTGCCCCGGACCTTCCGTTTGCCTCTCTGGCTTTGTGGTAGGCTTGTCTTAGCTCCTTAATTTTCACGCGGCACTGCTGTGCATCCCTGTTATGGCCTCTGTCCTTCATGGCCTTGGAGACCTTTTCTAATATTTTGCCATTTCGTTTACTGCTACGGAGTTCAGCTAGCACGGATTCATCTCCCCATATGGCGAGCAGATCCCGTACCTCCCGTTCGGTCCATGATGGAGCTCTTTTGCGATCCTAGGACTCCATCCATGGTTACCTGTGCTGATGAGCTCTGCGTGGTCACCTGTGCTCTCCACACTGGGCAAACAGGAAATGAAATTCAAACATTCGCGGGGCTTTTCCTATCTACCTGGTCAGTGCATCTGAGTTGAGAGTGCTGTCCAGAGCAGTCACAATGAAGCACTGTGGGATAGCTCCTGGAGGCCAATAACGTCGAATTCCGTTCACACTACCCCAATTCCGACCTGCTAAGGCCGATTTTATTGCTAATCCCCTCGTTGGAGGTGGAGTAAAGAAATCGGTTTAAAGGGCCCTTTAAGTCGAAAAAAGGGACTTAGCCGTGTGAACGTGTCCAGGCTTAATTCAATTTAACGCTACTAAATTCGACCTAAACTCGTAGTGTAGACCAGGCCTCACTCCTGTTGTGTCTGTTGTGTAGATTGTGAGCTCTCTGGGCCAGGGAGTCTCTTGTTACACATCTGTGACTGGGGTTCCTAGGCACTAACACACCATCACTGATACTGATAACCATTAACAGCGAACAGGGGAATAAACAAATGTGCTGACTATACTGTGGCCTTCATCGCTCCTTCATCACTAACCCACCTCAGAGTAATACAGCACCACCCACCCCTCCTGAACTTCCCAGAGAGGGGCCACCAGTACAGATGTGGACAAGGGAGCGGGGTTGGGCAGAGGGAAGGTATTAGAGGGAATTACTGGAGACAGGCCCATCCAGCTCAGCATATCGGGGGGACCAGTAAAGGGCAGGGAGCCATTAGCTCAGCTGTAAATAGGGCCAGAGATCTCCTGCTGTTACCACTGGGCCTGCTGCCTCTGCCTAATCCTTTCTAGCAAAGTTACACAGACAACACACATGGTGACAGCCCAGCCTGGCACACCCACTCTGGCTGCCACCCCTTCCCCCACACACTGCTCGGCCTCGCTCCTATTGAATGTGGCAGTTGCGTTATAGACACACGTTACAGCTTAGCAATATCGCCTGTGTGCCCAGCACCACGTGTCCCTGCTGGGCTCCCCACTCAGCCCCTCTCCCTTCCCTTCCACTGTTCTCTGCTGCCCTTGGCTTGCCCAGCATCGCCTCGGGTTAGAAGCAAAACGAGGTCTGCATGAAGCATGGTCTGAGTATGCCTCTGCCCCACCCAGAGACCAGGGTGAAGCCCTGCCAGTCAGGTTTACTGGACCCTGCTTTAGCGCAGGGGGCTGGACTTGGTGACTTCTCCAGGGCCTATCCAGCCTGACATTTCTATCCATGAGCTCTGCTCTGTTTGAGACGCTCTGGGACTTGGAGCCTGACCAATTGCAATCAATGGTGAGATTCCCATTGGCTGCTGGGTTTGTCCCTAGGGCACATCTCATCACCCTGTGTATTGCAGTGTGTGTTGTTAGGGTCCTAGAGACCCCTGGGTTATTGTTATGGGGGCCACTGAGCTGAGGTCACAGAGTTCTGTCTCCTCTGTGACATCTCCTCTGGGTTTTGCTATCCTGCCCCTGAAAATGAAATTGTCAGAAAGTAACAACATAGATCAATGTATTTGACAAACGTATTTAGCAACTATTTATGATCAGTTCTTGGGCAGCTGACAAACCAGAATGGAGGTTGAGCTCACTGGACACATCACATGCTGCACATTATTCCCCCAGCTCTGCTTTTCAGCCCTTCTGTCCCTCCCCCACAATCCCCCCTGCCCCCCCCACACACACATACACTCTCTGGGTCTTGGTCTCCTGACTTGTATTTACCCCTTAGCTCTGCCTGAGGAATTACTAGGGTTACTCCCATGTTATTTCTGTAGCCCCCTCAGTGCCCTGGGCATGTTCTATGGTTCCTGCCCTGGGAGCTTCCAGGCTGGGCTGGGTTTAGGGGCTCACTAATGGGTGTAAGCAGGGAGGAGGAGGAGACGTCTGCAGGCCCAGGGCAGTAGGTCAGGGTGGGTGTTCCAGGCATGGAGGAAGATGCAAAGATAGAAGGACATTGGGCAGGGGCAGGCAAGAGGCTGGCATGGACTAACACATAGGGTGAGGGGCAAAAAGCTTCCTGGGTTCTTTCCTCTATCCCCTTCCCCTGGCCCAGCTACCAGATTCCCTTCCCCAGCTCTCCCCATTCCCCATCCCCTCTCTATTGTGCTGGGACCAACTCCCCTCACACGGCTGAGTCTGCAGCACAGAGCAGACCATCTATTCGACACTGGTGACGCCGCACCTGGAGTACTGTGTCCAGTTTTGGTCCCTCCACTACAGAAGAGATGTGGACAAATTGGAGACAGTCCAGCGGAGGGCAATGAAAATGATTAGGGTGCTAGTGCACATGACTTATGAGGAGAGGCTGAGGGAACTGGGCTTGTTTAGTCTGCAGAAGAGAAGAGTGAGGGGGGATTTGATAGCAGCCTTCAACTATCTGAAGGGGGGTTCCATAGAGAATGGAGCTAGGCTGTTCTCAATGGTGGCAGATGACAGAACAAGAAGCAATGGTCTCAAGTTGCAGTGGGGGAGGTCTGGGTTGGATATTAGGAAACACTATTTCACTAGGAGGGTGGTGAAGCACTGGACTGGGTTATCTAGGGAGATGGTGGAATCTCCATCTGTCAGGGTTCCCTCCCCATGCTGAACTCTAGGGGACAGACATGGGGACCCGCATGAAGACCCCCTAAGCTTATTTCTACCAGCTTAGGTTAAAAACTCCCCAAGGCACAAATCCTTCCTTGTACCTTGGATTAGGTAACGCTGCCACCACCAAGTGATTTAAACAAAGATTTAGGGAGGGCCACTTGGAGACCTACCTTCCCCAAATATCTCCCCAAGCCCCTACACCCCTTTTCCTGGGCAGGCTTGAGAATATATCCTCACCAATTGGTACAGGTGAACACAGACCCAAACCCTAGGATCTTAAAACAATGAAAAATCAATCAGGTTCTTAAAAGAAGGATTTTAATTAAAGAAAAGGTAAAAGAATTACCTCTGTAAAATCAGGATGGTAAGTACTTTACAGAATAACAAAAGACTCAAGAACACAGAGGATCTCCCCTCTAAGCAAAACCTTAAAGTTACAAAACCAGGCATAGTATCAGAGGGGTAGCCGTGTGTCAGGACTGAGATCCCCACTTTGAACTTTAGGGTACAAATGTAGGGGCCTGCGTGAAAAACTTCTAAGCTTAACTACCAGCTTAGCTCTGGTTCGGCTGCCACCATCAATGGATTCCCTCCCTGGGAAGCCTTGAAAAACCCTCACCAAATCCCTGGTGAAAACAAATCCAAAACCCCTTGGATCTTAAAACAAGGAGAAATTAACCATTCCCCTCCTTCCTCCCACCAACTCCTGGTGAATCAGTTCCAACCCCCCCCTGGGATCTACAACAGGGAGAAATTAACCATCCCCCCTCCTTCCTCCCACCAACTCCTGGTGAATCAAGATCCAAAACCCCTTTGGATCTAAAACAAGGAAAAATCAATCAGGTTCTTAAAAAGAAGGTTTTTAATTAAAGAAAAAGGTAAAAATCATCTCTGTAAAATCAGTATGGAAATTAACCTTACAGGGTAATCAAACTTAAAGAGCTCAGAGGACTCCCCTCTAGTCTCAGGTTCAAAGTACAGCAAACAAAGATAAACACTCTAGTAAAAGGTACATTTACAAGTTGAGAAAAACAAAGGAAAACTAACACGCCTTGCCTGGCTATTTACTTACAAGTTTGAAATAGGAGAGGCTTGTTTAGAAAGATGTGGAGAACCTGGATTGATGTCTGGTCCCTCTCATTCCCGGAGAACGAACACCGTCCGAAAACAAAGAACACAAACAAAAGCCTTCCCCCCCCCCCAAGATTTGAAAGTATCTTGTCCCCTTATTGGTCCTTTAGGTCAGATGCCAGCCAGGTTACCTGAGCTTCTTAACCCTTTACAGGGAAAAGGATTTTGGAGTCTCTGGCCAGGAGGGATTTATAGTACTGTACACAGGACAGCTATTACCCTTCCCTTTATAGTTATGACACCGTGTTAGTCTGAATCTGTAAAAAGCAACAGAGGGTCCTGTGGCACCTTTGAGACTAACAGAAGTATTGGGAGCATAAGCTTTCGTGGGTAAGAACCTCACTTCTTCAGATGCAAAACCAGGCATAAACCTCCTCTTACACAAAGGAAAACACAAGCCAAAATAAAAGTAAACTAACACATTTCCTTGCTAAATACTTACTAACTCTATAGGAGTTGGATTGCTTGCTTCCTTGATCTGACTCCAGCAAGCACACAGAACAGACAGACAAAGCCTTCCCCCCCACCCAGATTTGAAAGTATCTTGTCCCTTTATTGATCCTTTTGGTCAGGTGCCAGCTTGAGCTTCTTAACCCTTTACAGGTAAGAGGATTTTGTGCCTCTGGCCAGGAGGGACCCCATAGCACTGTATACAGAAAGGTGGTCACCCTTCCCTTTATATTCATGACACCATCCTTTTAAGGCCCATCTTGACAAAGCCTTGGCTGGGATGATTTATTTGGTGTTGGTCCTATTTTGAGCAGGGGGTTGGACTAGATGACTTCCTGAGGTCTCTTCCAACCCTGATATTCTATGATTCCATGATGGGTACAGCAACGCTTTGGTGGTCTCAGTCCTGCTCCCTGTGGCTGTTTCACTCCTCCTCATGAGCAAAGAGTCCCTAGGGCAGTAAATGGCAGGACGTTCCCTAACACTCACTGGCCACGTCGCACTCACTGGGCCCCCGGGACTGGCTTCCTTTGGGAGTGGCCCTGAGGGAATCTGGGAATCCCCCTGACTTGGAGCTGATGCCACTGGGATGCTCTTGGAGATTGTGTGGGAGGTGCTAAAATGAGGGGCCCTAGGCCCCAGGACATTCTGAAATCCTGCTGCAATTCTCTGAATTTTATACGATTTAAAAAAAAATTGAGGACAAAAATTGCAAGTGCCCATGTGGGACTCTGTGAGTGTGTGTGTGGGGGGGCAGCCTGCGTTGAGCTGGCCTAGTCGTTCTTGTTCTGAAAGGGCCTCACCACTGTACCGAGTCCCTTACAATGGACAGTGTCAGTGTTATGGAGGCCCCGAGAGATTGTGGCTTGGTCTACAGATAAATGTTGTGTTGGCAAAGCTAGCTTGCTTAGGAGTTTGAACCCGCCTCACCCCCAGCCCACATAGGTATGCCAGAAAAAGCCGCCCTGTGGCCCTTTTGTTGGTACAATTTGTTCCCGTCAGGGAGCTGGTGTCATCTCTCCTGGGGAAAGCATTCTCTGCTACTATCCGCTGCATCTCCACTTGGCAGGAGGGGCTGCTGCTCATCTTGCTGCATAGACGAGGCTGAACCATCTCCTCAGCCCACAGCCTCCCAGCCTACCCATTGCAGCAGCTGCCCCCCACAGGTGCTCCCTTGCATACAGGTACATGGGGCTCCCTGCGCAGCTCCAATCCACAGCCAGGCCGTGTCAGCAACTAGCACACGATGTTCTCACGGTGATGTGATTCTGGACAGTCTGGAACCTGTCCCTTGATAATACAGGAAGCTCCATCCCTCCACCACGCTGCTCTTCCCACATCCTGGGGCTGAACAGTTGATCAGGGCTGCCACAGGAAGAGCTCCCCTTCCCCTCCCCCAGCATCCCGAAGCCGTTCTCACGGGAGGGGAGCTGCCGCCTCTGACATTACAAGAGGGTGACACAAGAGGCGATACAAGAGGCTGCTGATCTGGGCCAGGGTTACTGACCAGTGTGTGCTCTAGGGGGCCCAGAGACATTGGGGTCCCATACAGCCCCGCGGTACCAGTACAACCCTTGCCCTCCTCACATGACATACACACACCACACACACACACTGCATTTGGGGCCAGCAAATGAGTGAGGGCCAACACCTGAATGAGAAGCAGGAGGCAATGGGATTTCGGGGAGGGGAGAGATATAATACCTTTGTGTCACATGTGGATTCTTCAGCCACCCCCTCTCCTGCCTGCAGCCACTGCCCCCTCTCCTCCCCACCCAGAGAAGGGCCGTAGGCCTGGCTGCTTCCCCCCAGCCTGGCTGGCCAAACTCGGCAGTACAGCCAGTGTAGACATGCCCCAGAGCCAGGCAGGCCTGGAGTTATTGCCTGGGCAGATTCCTGGCACATGGCTCTGCTGGCTTCTGCCTTCAGCCACCCCCACGCCCCCACAGATTCCCTGCAGCAGTGGATCCTTCCCAGAGATCTCCTGCTCTAACTACTGGGCCTGCTGCCTCTGCCTAATCCCTTTCTAGCAAGGTCTCACCGAAAATGCACATGGTGACAGCCCAGCCTGGCACACCAACTCTGGCTGCCCCCTCCCCCCCACCACACACACACATACCCCTCTTCCCCTGTGCTATACTCTGCCTTGCTCCTATTGAATGTGGCAGCTGCATTATAGACAAACACGTTACATCTCAGCAATAGTACCTGTGTGCCCAGCACCCCATGTCCCTGCTGGGCTCCCTGCTGAGTCCCTCTCCCTTCCCTCCTGCTGTTCTCTGCTGCCCTCGGCTTACCCAGCATTGCCTCCTGTGAGCAGCAAAATGAGGTCTCTGCACAAAGCCTTGTCTGAGGATGCCCCTCCCCCACTGCACCCAGAGACAAGGGTGAACCCCTGTCAGTTTATTGGACCTTGCCTCAGTGCAGGGGGCTGGACTTGGCAGGGCCACCCGGGGTGGGGGAGAAGTGGGGCAAATTGCCCCAGGCCCTGCAAGGGCCCCGCGAGCCCTGGCCCGGTGGTGGTCCAGGTCTTTGGTGGCATTTCGGCGGTGGGGGGTCCTTCAGTGCTGCCGAAGACGCGGAGCGACTGAAGGGCCCCCCGCCGCCGAAATGCCACTGAAGACCCGGACCGCCGCCGGGTGAGTACAAGTGCTGCAGCTCCCCCGCTTTGCCCAAGGCTCCCTGAATCCTCTGGGCGGCCCTGGGACTTGTTGACATCTCCAGGGCCCTTCCAATCCCACATTTGGAACTAGTGGTCACCAAATGAAATTAATAGGCAGCAGCTTTAAAACTAATATAAGGAAGTATTTCTTCACACAATGCACAATCAACCTGTGGAACTCCTTGCCAGAGGATATTGTAAAGGCCAAGACTATAACAGGGTTCAGAAAAGAACTAGATAAGTTAATGGAGGATAGATCCATCAATGGCTATTAGCCAGGGTGGGCAGGGATACAAAACCATGCTCTTGAAGTGTCCCTAGCCTCTGTTTGCCAGAGGCTGGGAATGGGCAACAGGGGATGGATCACTTGATGATTACCTGTTCTGTTCATTCGCTCTGGGACACCTGGCATTGGCCACTGTTGGAAGACAGGATACTGGGCTAGATGGACCACCGGTCTGACCCAAAGTGGCCAGTTTTATGTTCTTATGACATTTCTTATCAGTGGGCTCTGACGTATCTGAGACTCTCTGGGCCTTGGAACTAACCCTAGCGCACAGCTCATCACCTGTGTATTGCTATGTGCATTGTTAGGGTCCTAGCAACCCCTGGGCTATTGTTACAGGGGGGCACTGAGCTGAGCTCACAAAGTTCTGTCTCCTCTGTGAAATCTCCTCTGGGTTTCCGCCACCCTGTCCCTGAAAATGAAAATGTCAGAAAGTAACAACAGCCCTTGCGCTGACCCGAGTGATTCTGCAGGGACACGGTGGTCCAGAGTCTGACGTTCACAGCCCAGCCCAATCCAGGCTCAGATAAGACTCAGGTGCAGCTTTCACTTTGAATGTGGCAAACCCCAAGTTCCTGAAGAGGAAGGAGCAAAGAGAAACTAACAATGTGATTTTATCAGCTGTTCTTTTATGTGGCCATATTATTGTTTCCAAGGAAAGAGGTGAGAATGGGAGAGAAAAATCCTATTTAAAAATTAAGGGGAAAAGCTATCAAGACACCCTAGTTACTGTCCAACTGTTCCCGATCATTACTCAGGGCATTCTCCCCTCCCCCATCATTTACAATCCAGCTGAGATGATGACCTTGGATAACAGCAGCAGAAAGGGGCAAGTGACGAGCATCAGGGACAAAGGGTAACAATAAGCATCAGTTGATTGAGCTGCAGAGGGGAGCGATGTCCAGTGGGAGCCTCTGGGGGTCAGAGTCTCCTTTTTTATTGCACATCATTGAACTCTTATCTGACAGAGAGGCCCTGAGTTGGGGTAATAGCAAGGCTGAGCCCATGTGCTCCAGAAAACACTGATAGGAAATGATAATTAAACACTCCACTGCCTGTGCTGACAGAGCTCAGGGGCTCTGAGATGCTTCAGGTGCAGCTCTGAAAGAAGTTCCAGTGTCAGGCTGCACAATTCCTTGCCCTGCTACAGACGCCCTGGGTGGCCTTAGGCAAGTCACTTGGGCCCAAAGTTTCAAAGGTGTTTTGATGTCTAAAGATGCAGATAGGTATCTAGTGGGATTTTCAAAGGTGTCTGGGCACTGAGCTTCCAATGGGAGTTAGGCACCTCGATGCTGTTGAAAATCCCACTAGACACCCAACTGCATCTTTAGGTGCCCACAGACCTTCCAAACTCTGCCCTTAGTCTCTGTCCCAGGTTTGTAAAGCTATTTAGGCACTTAAAGATTCAGACAGAAGCCGAGTGGTATTTTCAAGAGTGCCTGTGTGAGTGAGGTGCCTGGCTCCCATGAACTCCCTTCAGCTGTGATCCTGCCCCTTCTCTATTCGCCCCAGGTATAATCAGTCGAAGGCGCTTCCTGGTAGGAATGGCCATGCAAACCAGGGATTTCTGCTGAATGTTATAAAATATTCATGGGAAGCAATGTTTGAAAATTAAGGCCCTAATCTAACAAGCATATGCATAACTCTCACAATGCAAGGAAACCCACCAAAGCCTGAATCACAAATATTTGCACCAAAATCCTGTTTATAAGAATTAAATTCATCCATTCAGGACTCAGAAACAATCCCATGTGACCTGTGTGTCCAATCAGAACTAACCCATGCAGATCAATGTATTTGACAAACGTATTTAGCAAATATTTTTGAATAACAAATAAATCTGAAAAAATTGTGGTCAGTTTGTGGGCAGCTGAGAAACTGGAACAGAAGCTGAGCTCACTGGATACAACACATGCAGTACATTATTTCCCCCAGCTCCGCTTTCAGCCCTTCTGTCTCTCCCCCACCCCCACACTCTCTGGGTCTTGGTTTATTTACCCCTTTGCTCTGTCTGAAGAATTACTGGGGTTACTCCCATGTTATTTCTGTAGCCCCCTCAGTGCCCTGGGCATGTCGTATGGTCCCTGTCCTGGGAGCTTCCAGGCTGGGCTGGGTTTAGGGGCTCACTAATGGGTGTAAGCAAGGAGGAGGAGGAGAAGTCTGCAGGCCTGGGGCAGTAGGTCAGGGTGGGCGTTCCAGGCATGGAGGAAGGTGCAAAGATAGAAGGGGTAGGCAAGAGGCTGGGGTGGAGCTAACATGGAGAGGGGCAAAAAGCTGCATGGCTCCTTCCTGTGAGTGGGTTTCCTTCACCCAGCCAGGGCCTATTGCTCACACAGTCCTGGGGCAGGGGTCTCACTCCCCTTCCCCTGGCCCAGCTACCAGATCCCCTTCCCCAGCTCTCCCCATTCCCCCTCCATAGGGTTACCATATTTCAGCAAGCAAAAAAGAGGATGGGAGGAGCCCCGCCCCTGCCCCTCCCACTTCCCACCCCCCCAGAACCCTCAACCCTCCCCCCGTTCCTTGTCCCCTGACTGCCCCCTCCTGGGACCTCTGCCCCTAACTGCACCCCAGGACTCCACCCCCTATCTAAGCCTCCCTGCCTCTTGTCCCCTGACTGCCCCAACCCTTATCCACCCCCCCACCCCCAGACAGACCCCTGGGACTCCCACGCCCCATCCAACCACTCCCCACCCCCTGACAGCCCCCCCAGAACTCCCAACCCATCTAAACCCCTCTGCTCCCTGTCCCCTGACTGCTCCGATCCCTCTCCCCACTCCTGCTCCCTGACAGCTCCCCCCCAGAACTCCCAACCCCCCACCCCTCCCGCTCCTTGTCCCCTGACTGCCCCCTCCTGGGACCCCTGCTCCTAACTGCCCTCCAGAACCCCACCTCCTACCTAAGCCTCCCTGTTCCTTATCCCCTAACTGCTCCTTCCTAAGACCCCCCCCAACTGCCCCCCAGGACCCTACCCCCTACCTGTACCCTGACTGCCCAAAACTTTCTCCACTCCCCCCAAAAAGCCCCCCCCGAACTCCCGACCCCCCCCGTTTCTTGACTGCCCCCTCCAGAACCTCCCTGCCCCTTCTCCTGCCCCCCTGGCCCCCTTACCCTGCTGCTCAGAACAGGGTGTTGGGCTCTGTGCGAGCCGGACATGTGGCTGCGCTCCCCAGCACAACACACAACACGGTCCCTGGCCCTGCACAGTGCTGCTGGAGCCGGGCGCGGGGCTGCCGGGGAGGAGCTGCCGGCTCAGAATGCAGGGAGGGAGGGAGGAGGAGGAGCTCCTCTACAGCTGCTCCGGAGTCCAGCCCGTGACTTTCCTGCAGCCCTCCCAGCCGCTCGCTCTGCTCTGCCGGGGGGGGGGGAAATCCCGGACATTTTGAGTGATTTACAAATTCCCCCCGGACGCTATTTTTAGCACAAAAAGGAGGACATGTCCGGGTAAATCCGGACGAATGGTAACCCTAGCCGACCCAGGCTGGAGACGCGCCTCCTCCCCCCACACCCTCCTTACCTGCTTCAGGCTTCCCGTGAATCAAATATTCGTGGGAAGCAGGGGAGGGGGCGGAGTTGGGGCGGGGACTTTGGAGAAGGGGCGGAGTTGGGGCGGGGGGGCATGGGCGGGGCCCCGTGGAGTGTCCTCCTTTTGGAGGCTCAAAATATGGTAACCCTAGACCGGGTCGGCCTGCCCAGCACTGCCAGTCCCCGGCCCGGCCCCCGGCCGAGCACCTCCGGCCCGCCCAGCACTGCCGGCCCCCGGGCCCCCGGCCGAGCACCCGCGGCCCAGCCTCGCCGACCGCCGGCCCCCGAGCCCCCGGCCCGGCACCGCCGGCCCCCGAGCCCCCGGCCCGGCACCGCCGACTGCCGGCCCCCCGGCCCGGCACCGCCGGCCCCCGAGCCCCCGGCCCGGCCCGGCCGACCTCCGTCCCCCGAGCCCCCGAGCCGCCGGCCCCCGAGTCCCCGGCCCGGCACCGCTGGCTCCCGAGCCCCCGGCCCGGCACCGCTGACCGCCGGCCGCCGGCCCGCATGTCCCGATTTTCCCAGACATGTCCGGCTTTTGGGGATTTCCCCCCGGACGGGAATTTGGAGCCCAAAACGCCGGACGTGTCCGGGAAAATCCGGACGTATGGTAACCCTACCCCTCCATCACACTGAGACCAGCTCCTCTCACAAGGCTGAGTCTGCAGCACAGAGCAGCCCTTGCAGCAGAGCCTGGTGCTCTCACACCTGCCTCCTGTGCCGTTTCACTCCTTGCCATGGGCACAGAGTCCCTAGGACAGTAAATGCCGAGGCGTTGGGACTGGCTTCTTTTGGGAGTCAGATCAGGCAGTTAATGGCCCTGAGGTGACCTGGGAATCTCTTCAAACCTAGCTTACAGCTGACCCTGCTGGGAGGCTCTGGGAGGCTGTGGGGGAGACACTAAAATGAGGGCACCTAGGTCTGCTCCACTAGGACAGTCTGAAATTTTGCTGCCATTTTATACAATTAAAAACAAAGTTGAAGCCATAAATTGTACGTGCCCATGCGGGATGCTGTGTGGGGCAAGCAGCCTGTGGTGAGTTGGTCTAGTCATTCTAGCTATTGTAATGAAACGGCCTCACTGCCATACTGCGCCCCTTGCAATCACTAACAAGACAGACAGGCAGAAATCAGCAATTTCTCAAAAGGACAATTTCCCTCTGCTTTGCACAGTCTCCTCCCCTCCACTCCCCTCCCCTCTGTCCGGCTGACAGCCCCAAATCCTCCTACCACCCTGCCTACCCCCATAGGAAGATACTCAGCAGCATTCTGGTTGTAGAAGAGGGATTTGAAATACCAGTATAGCCAACCACAAGCATAGGAGCACAGAAAATCATGAGCCTGGCCCCCAAAAGATAAAAAATAAATCATGCCTTCTGGTCTGCTTGGGGATTTTTGAACTCCTACTCCTCCACTCCGTCCCCTATCCAGCCCCTGATGTTCCCAGCCACATCCATCCCCTGAGGAGACCCCTTGCATTTGCCCCCTGGCAGGAGAAACCAGGCAAGCCAGCTGGTAAATAGATGATATGGTGGACTGGCTATTTGGACCAGGATCAGTTATGGTTGGCATCATGTTACCAGGATTGCTGACCCCAAATGTTAGAAAGTCATGAACCTGGCCCCCAAAACACCATGAAATTTATTTAAAAAAACCGAAACAAAACACATTTTCTCCCAAGACTTCTGGCCGCACTCACTTTCAAGCTTCTGTCTGCAACCAGGAGGGCTTAAAAACTGACTTTTTTTGTTTAAATAAAAACGGAGTCTCTCACCTAGTCACCTGACTCCAGGAGCTGGGGTTCTCTGTCAAACACCAAGTATCACGAGACTCACAATAAAATCGCAGGAGCCGGTGACATTGTGTTAGCTCGCTCTGTTGTTCACTTTGTGGCGCAGAGCAGGTCTGTTTGGGCCCCTCCTAGACCTTTCCCCACATCATCGCATGGGGGGAGTGGTCAGGGTTGGCCCTTTGTGAAAAGGCTGCAGGACCTATCCACAAACCAGTGAAAGCCTCAGGGACCTGCACTGATCCTAGCCATCTGTGCAGAGCCCCTGGGCTTGATCACTTGATCATTGCCTATTAGGTTCACTCCCTCTGGGGCACCTGGCATTGGCCACTATCAGCAGGCAGGATGCTGGGCTGGATGGACCCTTGGTCTGACCCAGTATGGCCGTTCTTACGTTCGTATGTTCTACACTGACTCTGCTCCTTGATGCCCATCCTAGCTCCATAGCAGCATCAGTCCATTGGAGCCGTACTGCCAGGGCTCCCCTTGCCCATGGCTGCCCTGGCTCACTTGCTGAGGGGCAGGAGCTGGACTCTGAAGGAAAAATGATGCAGCACAGATTGAAAAATCCCTCCCAGGCTAGGTCTCTTCCTGGGGCCTTCATTCTTCCCCTCCCTTGGCCTGAGTCTGCCAGACAGCAGTGCCCACTCCCCCCCCCCCCCCCCGAGGAAGGGAAGGGTGAGAAAAAAGGAACAGAGATCAACTAATTACTGGGGAGAACACAAGAAGGACAGGGCTAAGCCAGAGAGTGCCAGTGGGGTCATCAGGCAGAGAACCATGAATTATGCCTGCTGCTCTGAGGAGATGTCTGGGGAGTGACTGGATGCTGCCTGGGGAGCTCTGCCTGGACTTGTGAGGGAATGAGGAAAAGGAGAGAGCTGCATAGGCTGAGCTGGGCCAATGCCAGGCCAAGCTTATGAAGAGGTCCCTGGGCTTCCTGAGGCTTTGGGCAGGGTGACCATAAATAACCAGGGGAGGGGAGAAGAGAAGCCAGATCTGAAGGGGATGGTCGAGGTGCTGAACCCCAGCTGCAGAAGGGGCAGGGATGTGTGAGAGGCAGGCCACTGCTGTCTGTGAACACCTCAGGGCTCCATGAAGGAGCCTCCAGCTCATGTTGCCAGTGGGCTGTGGAACCCAGGTGCAGTGGGGTCTCTCCCAGGGATTCATTTGTGCCAGGGCTTGCCAGGATTGAGCCCCAGCACCTCTAGGCTGGCCGCATCAGTTATGAAATTAAAAAAATTGCTTGAGCCCAGGCACCTTTTCATTTCAAATGACCAGTCTGCCAACGATTCTTAAACATAAACATCAGCCATAGCACAATGCTCACTGGGTGCACCAAAGTGCAAAGGAGGAACAGAAAATCAGGAATTGATACTGTTTATCCCCAAAAATGGCTTTTTGTATGAAAAAAAGAATATTTGCTTCCCTCTTTAATTTGTGAATGTGGTGAGTCCTCCATCCCATTTATTTAAAATATATAAAATTGTATTTTTATTTACAAATGTTTGCATGAAAGATATAAAACAAAATCTGAATGCCGAACACTGACGTTTTATAGCAAAGATACTATTCATTCACCAGTATAGCTCATGACCCCTATTAATCACTGAAGTATTGGTTATTCAATTATTCAATGATTAATTAGTAAGCAGGAATTGCTGCACATTGATGGTAACATGCTACTTCAGACACTGAATGAACCCAGCAGAAATGGGCTTCATTGCTGTAAACACTATGATAAAAATGTGAGAACTAGTGGCAGTACAATTAGGCAAAGAGTCAGACCTTAGTTATGTAAGTCATAACTTAGTTTCATTTTTATATTCCAATACACTAGTGATTCTCCAGAATCCAAGAATAAAACAGTTGATGACCCAAGCACTTGGGACCAGTAGCTTTAGAGAGACGCTGGTCCATGAGGGATTCTCTGGTGAAGTGATCCATGGACTGAAAGAAAGGGAGAAACACTGATCTGCAATCATTCAGCGTCAAGGTAATGTATTGAATTCAACTCGAAGGCTGTTGATGTTTACTGACTTTAATATGTTCACTGTTGTTATATCTATTTCTAGTCATAATTCTATTTTTTAAATCTATTTTGCTATGTCTTCATAGTACACAGGCAAAAAAAAAACCTCTATGTTGAAGGCAAAAGTGAGAATAAATATAATTAATTTCAAGGTAAAAATCCTGACAAGATCATTATAGTTAAGGGGGGAAATCTGTCAAATGTTAAGAATTTCATGATCTTGGTGGTCTTGAATATATTTATCAATAACTTCGACTTGTTATTTAACAGTTCTATTTCTGTAAGGAATTGTAGCAGGGTACTGATGCAAAAGCACCTCATTATCATGTTCTTTCTTCCCTCTGGGGGTACGTCTTCACTACCCGCTGTATTGGTGGGTAGCAATCGATTTATCTGGGATCGACATATCACATCTCGTTAAGACGCGATATATCGATCCCCGAACGCGCTCACCGTGGACTCCGGAACTCCACCAGAGCGAGCGGCGGTAGCGCAGTCGACGGGGGAGCCGCGGCCGTCGATCCCGCGCCGTCTGGACCCCAGGTAATTCGATCCAAGATACTTCGACTTCAGCTATGCTATTCGCGTAGCTGAAGTTCCGTATCTTGGATCGATCCCCCCCCAGTGTAGACCAGCCCTTGGCTTTGCCCCCACCCCCCCTTCAGAGTCAGGTGAGCATTACCTCATCGTAGTCCCAAACTGACCAAAGGAAGGGAAAGGGGGTGACTCACTTGAGAGTCCAACAGATCCTTTGTTGCTGCCTAGGCCAGTGTCCTTTGTTCCTGTGAGGCTGGGCTGGGTTCATCCCATATATGCCTCGATGAGGTGTGAACTGCCCCTCTGTTCCTGGAGAGTTTTGCCTGGGCTTGTTTTAAGCCATGAGGACACATTTTCAGCCTCACAACTATATAGATGAAATTACTACCTATAACATTATTGTAACAACAATGCTCAGTGCATCATAAACCTTCTGAAGACACCCGACATGACAAACTTTGCATTGGATACCACGCAATTATATTACAAGGATGAACATGGGGTTGCAGGGTGTTCCCCCGAGATACAGAGTGTCACACCTACACAAAAGAGGAAATAGTTCTTATATAGCAATTCCCATCACTAGATCTCAAAGGGAACATTTACACTGCAACAAAAGACCCACGGCAGGGCAGCAGGAGGCACAAATCAGCTCACAGGGCTCTATCTCCAGGATTACAAATTGCAGGGCAGACGTTTTGGCTTGGTCTGGAATCCAGGCTGTGAAAGCCCACAAGGAGGGAGGGTCTCAGAGCCTGGGGTCTAGTCTGATCCCAAATGTTTACACAGCAGTATTTAGCTCCACAGTCCGAGCCCTAGTCAATTGACCATGGCTCTCAGACTTGGTGCCGGGAATTATTTATTGCAGTGTAGACATACTCAAAGTGTCCTACAAAGGAGGTCAGGGAGTAATTATCATCAATTTACAGATTAAAAGCCTTTAAAATGGCTCATCTAAGAAACTGAAAAGTATCTAATGGTTATTTCCCTCCCTCTGCTCCAGAAAAAAAATCACGTTATGCCATGAAATTGGACAGTTTTAGCACTGGCTCAAGCAGGTGGCTGGTTTTAATGATCAGAATATTAAAAGGATGCTGAAATTGCCATTATTTGAAACACTACCTATGATTCCCGGTGAGGAAAATGTAGCTCATATAAAAAATCTTTGTCAACAAAGCTGTGAGATTCATTTTCCCTGTTGCATTGATAGAGGGCGTATGTTGGGGCCAGCAATGGTTGAGGAGATTGAAGGCTCTTGTATATAGTTGCAGCACTAAACACTTACTTATGGTAAGCGGGTTTGTGTCAGAATTATTACTGATCACTGCCCCTTTTCCATTAAAGGGCGGGGAGAGAACATAAATCCTTTTAACCTTCTATTAAAAACACAGGGGAAGGAGAAGGGAAAGGAAAACTCTTAAAGCATTTACAACTGAAAGAACTAAATAAGACTTTCATTGTGGCTGCTTCCCATACTCCCTTTCTCTGTACAGCATTTTCTTTAGTGGAAAATCTCCTCACCTTTGTCTAAACTAGAGATCTTGGCCATATCAGACAAGTGACTTGTTTGCCAGCTATAGCAGGGGTGTAAATGGTCATCTAGACACTCTAGAAATGTTTGTTCCTGGCTGGACTATCCTTGGGCTCTGGTGCTGAAGAAGGATTGAATGACCTTGTTGGGGACATGAGGTAGATACAGTAAGATGGTTGCTTTGGGGGTGTTGAATTCCAGTCCTGTTTCTTTTAAAGACAAGACAAAACAAAGCAGACACACACAGGAGAAGAAATATAAGAAGGCCCAGCTTCTGTCCCTATTATTTGCCATTTAGCAGCTGCAAATTCCAAGAGTTTTATTAGTAGAGCAGTGCAAAGAACTGACTTTTAATTTTGCTGGCAGTTCCAAAAAATTTGGCGGGGGGGAATGTTTTAGGTAACCCTGAATGAAAAAAAATTCAAAATTTTGGCCTATAAAATTTTTTTTTCAGTGACATGAAGTGTTTGACATGAAATGTAACATTTCATTTTGTTTTGGAGCTTTTAAAATGTTTTTATATATTTTAAATAAAATTGAAGAAAATTTTAAAAAAAAGTCATTTTGAATTGAGAAATCAAATGTTTCCATTCAACAATGTCAAAACAAAACAATTTCCTTTTTTCTGCATGTTTGTTGGTTTGTTTTTCACCAAAATAATTCTGCAAAATTAACATAAATTCGCAAAATGATTTAGTCAGCCTAAATCTGCATTTTTTACTGGAAAAAGAGGTTCAGACAAAAGGTTTCACGCAGCTCTACTTATTAACCTGAGATTTAGCTGTTACTGGCTGGGGTGAAAGCATGGCTCTCAGGTTGTCTCTTTCAGTACAGCAGAGTTGCAAAGGTGGAGTTTTTCTGGCTGCCTAAGCTAGACTCTCATGAGACGGAAGGCAAAACAAGAAAAAAAGGAAGCGTAATGTGGAGTGCTCCTGTGTGGGAAGGAAAAATGATGTGCTAGAGCATGGGTGATATTAGGAACTTCAGGTTCTCATCATCCCAGGCATTGCCCAGGATTCAGCTGAACCCAATGGAGATTGTCCCAGTTTTGGGGTTAACTGCACCTGTTCCCCCTTCCTGGCCTCCAGCCATCATCCCACTATGAGCAGGATGATTTAGTTGGGGTTGGTCCTGCTTTGAGCAGGGGGTTGGACTAGATGATCTCCTGAGGTCCTTCCAATCCTGATATTCTATGATTCTATAACCCCTGTCCCTCTCCCTCCAGACCACAATTTTAGGGCTGCAGTCCCCCAGCAATTCCCTGTGACTACCCTAGCAGGTCTGACTTTAGGTTAGCACCTGCAGTTCTGCTCTCCCCCAGGGATAATGACAGGGTTACCAGTGACTAGCCAGCTTTCACAGAACACAGTATCTTGATTTAGTACAAGTGTATGTCAAAGAAAACCTATCCTAAAACAATAGACAGCACAGATATTAACCTTAGCCAGTGTCACCCATCATCCACAGGGAGTCCTGGTAGGTCCATACACTGGTCCAGAGCGAGTCTGACCTAAGTCAGATCAGGCTGAATCGTTATACTATTTGGGGCCTTTGTCGTCAGGCCTCCAGGACCAGGTAAAACCAATCAGTGCTACTTCTCCCCAGGACCAAAGCTTCAAAGGTGCTGGGTGTCTGAGTAACTGGCATTGGGACTTGCATTCATTACCCTCCCCACCCCGCAGTGAGTCCAGATTCTGCTGAAAACTCACTCAGCGAGCCAGAAACACACAGCTGCATATACCGATTATTGATACAGCAGTCTGTGAACATCCCCTGTGCCCATAGTGGCTATCACATCTCAGTAGAACAGTCTTTGAAGTTTCCATGCTTGCAAGGTCTCACGTTTGTCACAGTGATCTTGTCTGGTTGCTTCCTCTTGTCTGGTCAGGACGTCTTTCAAGATGTGATGGCTAAATGAGTGGGCTGATTTTCGGAGATGCCAAGCTCCCATAATTACTTCTGAAATCAATGGGGACTGTAGGTTCTCAGCACCTCTGAGAATAAAGCCACTTACTTTGATACCTAAGTAAAGATTTAGGTGCCTAATTTTAGACACTAAGAGTAACATTTTCAAAAGTATCTAAGTGATTTCAGTGTCTAAGTCCCATTGAAAGTCTAGAACAATATTTTTGGAATAAGAAATTACAATATGAATATTAGTACTAGAAGTTCTCATATTAATTATGATATTAAAATGAATATAGAATCCTAGAATATCAGGGTTGGAAGGGACCTCAAGAGGTCATCTAGTCCTACCTCCTGCTCAAAGCAGGACCAATTCCCAGCTAAATCATCCCAGCCAGGGCTTTGTCAAGCCGGGCCTTAAAAACCTCCAAGAAAGGAGACTCCACCACCTCCCTAGGTAACGCATTCCAGTGCTTCACCACCCTTCTAGTGAAATAGTGTTTCCTAATATCCAACCTGGACCTCCCCCACTGCAACTTGAGACCATTGCTCCTTGTTCTGTCATCTGCCACCACTGAGAACAGCCGAACTCCATCCTCTTTGGAACCCCCCTTCAGGTAGTTGAAGGCTGCTATCAAATCCCCCCTCATTCTTCTCTTCTGCAGACTAAACAATCCCAGTTCCCTCAGCCTTTCCTCATAAGTCATGTGCTCCAGATCCCTAATCATTTTTGTTGCCCTCCGTTGGACTCTTTCCAATTTTTCCACATCCTTCTTGTAATGTGGGGCCCAAAACTGGACACAGTATTCCAGATGAGGCCTCACCAATGTCGAATAAAGGGGAACGATCACGTTCCTCGATCTGCTGGCAATGCCCCTACTTATACATCCCAAAATGCCATTAGCCTTCTTGGCAACAAGAGCACACTGTTGACTCATATCCAGCTTCTTGTCCACTGTGACCCCTAGGTCCTTTTCTGCAGAACTGCTACCTAGCCATTTGGTCCCTAGTCTGTAGCAGTGCGTGGGATTCTTCCGTCCTAAGTGCAGGACTCTGCTCTTGTCCTTGTTGAACCTCATCAGGTTTTTTTTGGCCCAATCCTCTAATTTGTCTAGGTCCCGCTGTATCCGATCCCTACCCTCTAATGTATCTACCACGCCTCCTAGTTTAGTGTCATCTGCAAACTTGCTGAGAGTGCAGTCCACACCATCCTCCAGATCATTAATAAAGATATTAAACAAAACCGGCCCCAGGACCGACCCTTGGGGCACTCCGCTTGAAACCGGCTGCCAGCTAGACATGGAGTCATTGATCACTTCCCGTTGAGCCCGAAGATCTAGCCAGCTTTCTATCCACCTTACAGTCCATTCATCCAGCCCATACTTCTTTAACTTGGCGGCAAGAATATTGTGGGAGTCCGTATCAAAAGCTTTGCTAAAGTCAAGGAATAACACATCCACTGCTTTCCCCTCATCCACAGAGCCAGTTATCTCATCATAGAAGGCAATTAGGTTAGTCAGGCACGACGTCCCCTTCGTGAATCCCTGCTGACTGTTCCTGATCACTTTCCTCTCCTCTAAATGTTTCATAATTGATTCCTTGAGGACCTGCTCCATGATTTTTCCAGGGACGGAGGTGAGGCTGACTGGCCTGTAGTTCCCCGGATCCTCCTCCTTCCCTTTTTTAAAGATGGGCACTACATTAGCCTTTTTCCAGTCATCCGGGACCTCCCCCGATCGCCATGAGTTTTCAAAAATAATGGCTAATGGCTCTGCAATCTCACCCGCCTACTCCTTTAGCACCCTCGGATGCAGCGCATCCGGCCCCATGGACTTGTGCACGTCCAGTTTTTCTAAATAGTCCTGAACCACTTCTTTCTCCACAGAGGGCTGGTCACCTTCTCCCCATATTGTGCTGCCCAGTGCAGCAGTCTGGGAGCTGACCTAGTTCGTGAAGACAGAGGCAAAAAAATCATTGAGTACATTAGCTTTTTCCACATCCTCGGTCACTAGGTTGCCTCCCTCATTCAGTAAGGGGCCCACACTTTCCTTGACTTTCTTCTTGTTGCTAACATACCTGTAGAAACCCTTCTTGTTACTCTTAACATCTCTTGCTAACTGCAACTCCAAGAGTGATTTGGCCTTCCTGATTTCACTCCTGCATGCCTGAGCAATATTTTTATACTCCTCCCTGGTCACTTGTCCAATCTTCCACTTCTTGTAAGCTTCTTTTTTGCGTTTAAGATCAGCAAGGATTTCACTGTTTAGCCAAGCTGGTCGCCTGCCATATTTACTATTCTTTCTACACATCGGGATGGTTTGTTCCTGCGACCGCAATAAGGATTCTTTAAAATACAGCCAGCTCTCCTGGACCCCTTTGCCCTTCATGTTATTCTCCCAGGGGATCCTGCCCATCTGTTCCCTGAGGGAGTCAAAGTCTGCTTTTCTGAAGTCCAGGGTCCGTATTGTGCTGATCTCCTTTCTTCCTTGTGTCAGGATCCTGAACTCGACCATCTCATGGTCACTGCCTCCCAGGTTCCCATCCACTTTTGCTTCCCCTACTAATTCTTCCCTGTTTGTGAGCAGCAGGTCAAGAAAAGCTCTGCCCCTAGTTGGTTCCTCCAGCACTTGCACCAGGAAATTGTCCCCTACACTTTCCAAAAATTTCCTGGATTGTCTGTGCACCGCTGTATTGCTCTCCCAGCAGATATCAGGGTGATTAAAGTCTCCCATGAGAACCAGGGCCTGCGATCTAGCAACTTCTGCTAGTTGCCAGAAGAAAGCCTCGTCCACCTCATCCCCCTGGTCTGGTGGTCTATAGCAGACTCCAACCATGACATCACCCTTGTTACTCACACTTCTCAACTTTATCCAGAGACTCTCAGGTTTTTCTGCAGTTTCATACAGGAGCTCTGAGCAGTTATACTCCTCTCTTACATACAATGCAACTCCCCCACCTTTTCTGCCCTGCCTGTCCTTCCTGAACAGTTTATATCCATCCATGACAGTACTCCAGTCATGTGAGTTATCCCACCAAGTCTCTGTTATTCCAATCGCATCATAGTTCCCTGACTGTGCCAGGACTTCCAGTTCTCCCAGCTTGTTTCCCAGGCTTCTTGCATTTGTGTATAGGCACTTAAGATAACTCATCGATCGTCCCTCTTTCTCAGCATGAGACAGGAGTCCTCCCCTCTTGCGCTCTCCTACTCGTGCTTCCTCCCAGGATCCCATTTCCCCACTTACCTCAGGGCTTTGGTCTCCTTCCCCCGGTGAACCTAGTTTAAAGCCCTCCTCACTAGGTTAGCCAGCCTGCTGGCGAAGATGCTCTTCCCTCTCGTCGTTAGGTGGAGCCCGTCTCTGCCTAGCACTCCTCGTTCTTGGAACACCATCCCATGGTCAAAGAATCGAAAGCCTTCTCTCCAACACCACCTGCGTAGCCATTCGTTGAGTTCCATGATTCGACGGTCTCTACCCAGGCCTTTTCCTTGCACAGGGAGGATGGACGAGAACGCCACTTGCGCCTCAAACTCCTTTATCCTTCTTCCCAGAGCCACGTAGTCTGCAGTGATCCGCTCAAGGTCATTCTTGGCAGTATCATTGGTGCCCACGTGGAGAAGCAGGAAGGGGTAGCGATCCGAAGGTTTGATGAGTCTCGGCAGTCTCTCCATCACATCGTGTATCCTAGCTCCTGGCAAGCAGCAGACCTCTCGGTTTTCCCGGTCGGGGCGGCAGATAGATGACTCAGTCCCCCTGAGGAGGGAGTCCCCGACCACCACCACCCTCCTCCTCCTCTTGGGAGTGGTGGTCGTGGAACCCCCATCCCTAGGACAGTGCATCTTTTGCCTTCCAATCGGTGGAGTCTCCTTCTGCTCCCTTCCCTCAGATGGGTCATCTAGTCCACTCTCCGCATTAGTACCTGTAGAGAGAACATGGAAACGATTGCTCACCTGTATCTCCATTGCTGGTGCATGGACGCTCCTCTTTCTTCTTCTGGAGGTCACATGCTGCCAAACCTCTTCACAATCCTTCTGTCCCTGCTGCGCCTGTTCTGAATCTTCAGAACATTGTGGCCGTAGAAGCATCTCCTGACGTCTGTCCAGGAAATCTTCATTTTCCCTTATGCAACGCAGAGTCGATACTCGTTTCTCCAGGCCTCGAACCTTCTCTTCCAATATGGAGACCAGCTTGCCCTTCGTACAGACAAAGTCGCTTCTGTCCTGTGGAAGAAAGACAAACATGGCACAACCTGTGCAGGTGACAACAGCTGATCGCTCACCTTCCATATCACCGTCCTCTTAAGAGCTTCCTCAACTGTTGCAGGAACTACTCAGAGAAACCCATAGATGAAAGCCTCAGTGGGCTCTGCCCAGGCAAACTCCCGCTTTTAGCCTCTGCTGTTCGCCGCTCAGCTGGTTCGCTGCTGACTGGCCTTATATACCAGTCAGGCCCCCTCAAGGCCCACCTGGAACAAAGCACTCCCAATTCACACTTTTCAAACAACCAAGCAAGCAATCAAGCACACGGTCAAACTGACCAACTGTCCCAGCAGCAGACACTCAGATACTCACCAACACAGCCCCCCTAATGCAGCACTTAGCGTACCTCCTCTCGGACAGCTCCCAGGCAAACTTCCTCTGTTAGCCTCTGCTGTTCGCCGCTCAGCTGGTTTGCTGCTGACTGCCCTTATATACCAGTTAGGCCCCATTATATAATAAATATATAATATATATAATAAAAAAATAATAAAATATTGTGCTTAGCTGTCGGTTAATTTTAGATAGCAATTGGATTTTTAAATTAAATTGGTAGAAGAAGAACCATCCTTTGAATTTGCACTGGCCTTTCTGTCTCTGTCATATATTCCTAGAGCAGCTTCTCTCGATGGAGTGACACTTCTGGGCCTAGCCAGTGAGCACAGTCATGGGATCAAATAGCTCTTAAGTCTTGGCATGACCAGCAATGGTCCTAAAACTTTAGGATGCAGAAAGTCACCTTCCTGGAGCTGTGAGCCAAACATTGTCTTGACCTGCAGTGCTAGAACACCAATTAGCATGGAGACATGCGTGGCAATTGCAGTGTGGAGCTTATCTCTTCAGATTGCTGCCACTTGGTGGTGAACCAGTTTGGTGTGGGGAAATCCACAGTGAGGGAAGTTGATGGAGGTGTGCAAAGCTCTTCCCTCCATATATGCTGTTGCATAAGGTGATCAGGCTAGGTAATATTCAAACCAAGTAGCTCAGGTTTTCCAGCTGCGGTGAGGCTAGCGTTGTGATCACTTTGCCCATTCTTTGCCTATCTCATCAAGCATTTGTCCATGAACAAGATGGGGGTAATTCTCCATGGTTTTGCAGGCCTCATTGGATCACTGGAGCAAATTCACGGACATTAATGTTGGATGGCTGGGAAAAGCACTGTGTTTTCATAATTATCGTGTGGTAATTGAATTGTGTGGTTTCTATACTTGTGATAAAATATATCAGTCTGTGAGCTATTCATAGATGTTAAGGTCCCAACAGAACATTACATCATCCATTCTGACCTCCCTTCTATCAATCCCATACCATTAAATTTCACCAAGTTAGCTCTGTATGGAACCCAATAATTTGTGTTTGACTAAAGCGTCTTTCAGAAAGGAATCTAGGCTTGATTTGACGACATCAAGAGATTGAAAAACCACCACTTCCTTTAGTAGTTTGTTCCAATGGTTAATCACCCTCACTGTTAAAAATGTGAGCTATTATTTCTAATCTGAATTGTTCTGGCTTTTACTTCTAGTCATTGGTCGTTGTTAGGACTTTCTCTGCTAGATTAAAGAGCTCTTTAATACGCAGTATTTTCTCCCCACAAATGTTCTTGTGCAGTGTATTCACACTGTATTCACATCACCTCTCAATCTTCTTTTCGATAAGCGCAACAGATTCAGCTCTTTAAATGTGTCCTTTTCAGTCATTTTCTCCTGCCCTTGAATTATAGTTCCAGCTCTTTTCTGTGCCCTCTCCAATTTTTCATAATCCTTTTTAAAATGTGGACCCCAGAATTGGATGCAGTATTTCAATATCAGTCTCTCCAATGCTGGATACAGAGGTAAAAATCACTACCCCCCTGTTTTACACCCCAGGGTCACATTAGCTCTTTTTGAAACAGCATTACAGTGGGAGATCATGTTAAGTTATTTGGCCACTGTCACCAGCTGAATCCTTTTCAGAGTCACTGCAGTACCTGTTTGCTTGCCCTTTGAACAATCATATAACTATAGCTGATTAATAAATCCTTCCATTCTTATAACAACCAAAGCAAATACTTGTGTTTTTATTGCTAGAAAAAAACGTCTTCAACATTGAGTAAAGTTTTCAAAAGTGCCTAAGAGTCAGATTTTCAAATATATTTAGGTGCCTAAACATGCAGCTCGGTGCATAGCAAGATTTTCAAAAGAACCTGGGCACCTAATTCCCATTATCAGAGCTGTATATGAGAAGATGAGAATCAGGTCCAAGAGTCTTCAAACTTGAAACTGTTCACTGCCAGCCTATCAGACCTGAAGAACTGAGTCTGTTAGCACTAATGCTGCCTTTTTAACAACACTGTGTGTTTATTATTCTTTAAGGGGATTTTGATCTCCGCCCTGTAGTCAGCACTTGGTATGGATTTACATTAGTATAACTCTCCAGTATTCTTCTGCTCTCATTCCAGGAATAGGTGAAAGCAGCACAAGGGAGGATATTTCAGTTCAGTTAAATGCATTAAATTAAAAAAGAAAACAACTTATGGACAGTTTAATATCAAGATCTACTGCTATGCGATGAGACAGCTTCAGAAAGTGAAGCTGGATACAGAAGTTAAAACTGTCAACTGAAAACAGACTCTCCTTAAGTAATGGACTATTAGAGAACTGAGAGCCCCTCAGAGTCTCTGAAACTGCTCAAAACAGTTTTTCAGGGTTCAGCAGGTAACTGAAACCTGAACCTTAACTATAGCATGGATATCACACTTGTATACTTAAATACTTAATATATTTTAGAGAAGACTTACAAAAATACCGAAAACCCTAATATTTAATACTAATTGGGCCAGAAAGCAAGTGCAAATGGCTCTGTAGGCCAGGGACTAGGATGCTCACCAGGGAGGGCTGCACATCTGGGTCTCAGTCTCTGTGCATATGGCTATTTAATTATTTATACAAGGATAGCTTCGACAGGAGAGATTGCAAAGCACCCCCTTAGAAGAGCCAGCAGCCCTGCAGTTAGGTCACTTGCCTAGGAAAGGGGAGAGGAGGGATTCAAAGCTGGGCTGCCTGCAGTTCTTCTGAGTGACTTATTAACTGGGCTATCAGTGATCAGAGGGGCACCGCCTCCTCCTCAGTGATTAGAATGATTGGAAAAAGGCAACTATAGTGCCCATCTCTAAAAAAGGGAAGAAGGAGAACCCGGGGAACTACAGGTGGTCAGTCTCACCTCACTACCTGGAAAAATCATGGAGTAGGTCCTGAAGGAATCACTTTTGAAGCACTTGGAGGAGAGGAAGGTTATCAGGAACAGTCAACATAGATTCACCAAAGGCAAGTCAACCTGATTGCCTTCTATGATAAGATAAATGGCTCTGTGGATATGGGGAAATCAGTGGACGTGATATAGCTTGACTTTAGCAAAGCTTTTGATACAGTCTCCCACAGTAGTCTTGCCAGCAAGTTAAAAAAGTATGGATTGGATATATGGACAATAAGGTGGATAGAAAGCTGGCTGGATTGTCGGGCTTAACAGGTAGTGTCTATTTGGCAGCCGGTAGCAAATGTGGAGTGCCCCAGGGGTTGGTCCTGGGGCAGGTTTTGTTTAGTATCTTCATTAATGATATGGATGATGGTCTGGATTGCACACTCAGCAAGTTCATGGATGACACTAAGCTGGGGGGATAGGTAGATACTCTGGAGGGTAGGGATAGGATACAGAAGGACCTAGAGATATTGGAGGATTGGACCAAAAGAAATCTGATGAGGTTCAACAATGACAAGTGCAGAGTCCTGCACTTAGGACGGAAGAATACCAAGCACTGCTACAGACTAGGGACCGAATGGCTAGACAGCAGTTCAGCAGAAAAGGACCTAGGGGTTACAGTGGACGAGAAACTGGATTTGAGTCCACAATGTGCCCTTGTTGCCAAGAAGGCTAACAGCATTTTGGGCTGTATAACTAGGAGCATTGCCAGCAGATTGAGGGATGCGATCATTCCCCTCTATTCGGCATTGATGAGGCCTCATCTGGAATACTGTGTCCAGTTTTCAGCCCCACACCACAAGAAGGATGTGGACAAATTGGAAAGAGTCCTGGAGAGGGCAACAAAAAGAATCAGAGAGCTGGGGCACATGACTTACGAGGAGAGGCTAAGGGACCTGGGCTTGTTTAATCTGCAGAAGAGAAGAGTGAGGGGGATTTGATAGCAGCCTTCAACTATCTGAAGGGGGGGTTCCAAAGAGGATGGAACTAGGCTATTTTCAGGGGTGGTAGATGACAGAACAGGGAGCAATGGTCTCAAGTTGCACTGGAGGAGGTTTAGGTTGGATATTAGGAAACACTGTTTCACTAGGAAGGTGGTGAAGCACTGGAATGGATTACCAAGGGAGGTGGTGGAATCTGCTTCCTTAGAGGTTTTTAAGTTCCGCCTTGACAAAGCCCTGTCTGGGATGATTTAGTTAGTGTTGGTCCTGCTTTGAGCAGGGAGTTGGACTAGATGACCTCCTGAGGTTTCTTCCAACCCTAATCTTCTATGATTCTATGATAACCATGCTCAGAAACTTATCAAATTCCATTTTCCAACTCATTCCGTTGCTTACCCCACAACTCCTGCGGGGACGCTGCTCCAGAATCTCCCTCCTCTGATCATAGAATCCTAGAATATCAGGGTTGGAAGGGACCTCAGAAGGTCATCTAGTCCAACCCCTTGCTCAAAGCAGGA